>NC_081208.1:31909997-32209997 GCF_902713425.1 Acipenser ruthenus
TAGAAGATACTGCACACCCTGTCTTGTAATGTGGTTGTTTGTAAGAGAGAACACCAGGCAGGCAGCGGAGTTCTGGATGAGCTGGAGCGGACGGGTGGCGGACGCAGGGAGGCCAGCCAGGAGGGAGTTGCAGTAGTCTAGGCGGGAGAGTACCAAGGCCTGGACCAGGAGCTGGGTGGCGTAGTTGGTGAGGAAGGGTCGGATTCTTCGGATGTTGCTCAGGAAGAATCGGCAAGTGCATGCCAGAGTGGAGATGTGCTGGGAATAAGAGAGGCAGGGGTCCAGGGTGACTCCGAGGTTCTTAGCGGAGGAAGAGGGAGAGAGTGTGGTAGATTCCAGAGGAACAGAGATAGAGAGATCAGAGGAGGGAAAGAAAAGGAGGTCAGATTTAGCGAGGTTGAGTTTGAGATGATGCGAGTGCATCCAGGAGGAGACAGCAGACAGACAGGTAGAGATACGGGAGGGGATGGTGGAGTCAGAGGTGGGGAAGGAGAGGAAAATCTGAGCATCATCAGCATAGAAATGGTATGAGAAACCATAGGATGCGATGAGGGGGCCCAGGGAGCGGGTGTAGAGAGAGAACAGGAGAGGACCCAAGACTGACCCTTGGGGGACTCCTGTTGAGAGAGGGCGAGGTGTGGAGGTTGCTAAAGCAATATCCCGTGCAGCAAAATGAGTATCTGTGCGGTTCACTCCCATTTAAAAATGTACTCTAGTAAATTTGTTAAGTCTTTTTGCAGTTTTTCCATGTTTTACCTATGGTTATACTACTGCTTCACCATAGTTTACCCTGGTTTACCATGCTTTATTACACTTTGCTATGCTTTTAATATGGGACCTTATTTAAAAATGAAACTCCAGCAATGAACAGACCGTACCAGGAAGAATCAATAGATAATTGCTAAATTAAAAAAAACACCATGCGCCACAGTGCATCATTTTAGCACCAAACAGAGCTCTTTGAAGTTGCTTCTTGCTGGTGGTTACTGTTGCAATTCCACTTGTATTTCCTTTCATATGCACCTGCATGTAGAGCGTTCCCATTGTCTGCAGAGGCTGATTCATTAGGCTATTGTCTGCATGTTGATTTCCTGGATGAGAGGCGACTCTCGTCTGAACAGGTGGTTCCATCATCCCCAAGTAGCTCTGTCCTCAATAGACCAAAAGAAACCAGTCCACTGCGCCGCTAATCAAGTCCTTTTCTAATTACTCCAGCTCTAGTTTACGTCAATAATAAATATTTTTTTAACCTGTTTTCCAAATGACAGATTGGGTGTATTAATGACTGTATGACACACAAAACAACACATGAAGTGGGTCCTACACAAAGCGAATGGAGATGAGAGTTCCATTCTCTGTGGCAGCTGGATGCGATTAAAACTCTTAGAGCAGAACTTCAAAGGAAAGCCAGTAGAACCCTCTCTGAAGTGCCACCTTTACATTTCCACAGGAAGATGTGTGGACTTAACATAACTCCGGGCTAATTAGAAACACTGCTTCAGTCTGATCTGCTTTTAAACCGTCCCCAGGATTCGATTTCGGCAGCATGCATTACGAGTTTTCAACTATTTGTTGCAACAAATGTGCTTTTGATCTTCAGCTTTTTCAGTGTCAGAACAAAAAAAGGACATCATACAGGCATATTATCATATTATCAGATGCAAGCTAACTGTCTGAGGAATCCATGACCCAAATCTTCTATAGAAATATCTATCTATATATTTAAACAACTGCTGAAATAAATTATTTTAAACCTTTTGTGTACATCCCACTTGTGTACACTGCAGGTCATACCTCCTTTCAAACCTATATATATATATATATATATATATATATATATATATATATATATATATATATATATATATATATGTGTCTCCTTGCAATAATTCCATGTTTGACTAAAGTACTACCAGTGGAATGAGACTGATGGCCAACTTTTCAAATGACAAAATCAAGTCCCACCTTAACCAAACCAAAGTCTACGATCTTGTTGCTCGCCCGGAAAAAGAGGCACCGCTACAAGTGCGCCCTGCTGGACACGCTGGTGGATCAGGGTTACGAGCTGGGCCATGACGTCACCCACCTGCAGGAGGAGTTGAGTGAGAAAATGCAAACAGCTCAGTTATCACTAAAGGAACTGGTAGTGCAGCAATTCGTTGACTAGACGTGTTTCCATCTGCAGCCCTTCAGATCCTGTGAATAGGAAACAGCAAGAGGATCACTCAGCTTCCCTGATATGGAGTCTATGGAGAAAATATCATGAACTAAAAAGCTGGCCTTGCTAAGCGTGCAGTCGCCACTAGATGGTGGTGTTGGATGGACTTTATGACAGTATGGCAAGTGCAAATAGAATAGACTAGTCAGCAAGCAGCTTTATTGAGAGCATGTCAGTCATACGACTTGTACTGGGAAGGCCAAAGCGTGAAGCATCTTGAAAAGGAAATAAATGTGAGCATCTTTCATAAAGAGAAATCTACAATCATTATACCAACAATAAATACTATATCCTTTGTTGTTTGGTCTGAGTGGTAGCTTCTTTTGTAAAAAAACAAAAAAAAAACAACATGTAATCCCTTTTAGGGCCTTGCTTTCTTTCTTTTTTATGTGCCTGCATCATTCTTAGACATGTTATATTTTTAATGAAGACATTTCTACAATTAAATATGTTTTGTCCAGATGAGATTTTATTCATGCATTTTTTTTTTCTTGTTTAAAATGGAAAGGTGCTAAAAACTAGAACTCATTGCAAGATAGTGTTTTACTTTTGTTATGCTTTTTGTTTGTGTTGCTGTTTTTATGATTGTTTTTGTCCTGTTTGAATGGTTTATTGATTTTATTTTGTTATTTCTTGCTACGACCTCCTTGAAATGAGATGTGTATCTGAAGGGTTCTGTCCTGGTTAAATAAATACATTTGAATGCAGTGGAATGAATTGGCATCAGTGTGCAGTATACTAGCTTCAGGTTCTCTTTACCGAGTCTGAGGATCCTCTAGTGGAACCTGACATTTGGACACCAGATGTGCTCTGTTACTCTCTGAAAGAAGCATTAGAACAGCAGTCCGAGCCTGACAAACAGCACACTGGCTGCTGCTCCGTCTGTCGCGCATGGTGGTCTGCAATTCCACATCGCTGTAATAATATTACCAAACTTTAATTCAGTGCAGTGTACCTCCCCATTCCTTTCCTCTTACGAGTCAAGAGCAAAAAACAACTGTCTCCAAGTTTCATTCCATACAGTAAACATACTGAACGACTCTAATGGGGACTTTAATCAATTTAGAATGTCAGGTTTGGAGAATAAAAAGAACTATCCCTAACAGTCAGATCGTTCCAGTGCATTACATTTCAGAAGAAGAAGCTGCAGACCAGCGATAGTATCTTTACAATCGATGAAGAAGCTGCAGACCAGCGATAGTATCTTTACAATCGATGAAGAAGCTGCAGACCAGCGATAGTATCTTTACAATCGATGAAGAAGCTGCAGACCAGCGATAGTATCTTTACAATCGATGAAGCTGCAGACCAGTGATAGTATCTTTACAATCGATGAAGAAGCTGCAGACCAGCGATAGTATCTTTACAATCGATGAAGAAGCTGCAGACCAGCGATAGTATCTTTACAATCGATGAAGAAGCTGCAGACCAGCGATAGTATCTTTACAATCGATGAAGAAGCTGCAGACCAGCGATAGTATCTTTACAATCGATGAAGAAGCTGCAGACCAGCGATAGTATCTTTACAATCGATGAAGAAGCTGCAGACCAGTGATAGTATCTTTACAATCGATGAAGAAGCTGCAGACCAGCGATAGTATCTTTACAATCGATGAAGCTGCAGACCAGCGATAGTATCTTTACAATCGATGAAGAAGCTGCAGACCAGCGATAGTATCTTTACAATCGATGAAGAAGCTGCAGACCAGCGATAGTATCTTTACAATCGATGAAGAAGCTGCAGACCAGCGATAGTATCTTTACAATCGATGAAGAAGCTGCAGACCAGCGATAGTATCTTTACAATCGATGAAGAAGCTGCAGACCAGCGATAGTATCTTTACAATCGATGAAGAAGCTGCAGACCAGCGATAGTATCTTTACAATCGATGAAGAAGCTGCAGACCAGCGATAGTATCTTTACAATCGATGAAGAAGCTGCAGACCAGCGATAGTATCTTTACAATCGATGAAGAAGCTGCAGACCAGCGATAGTATCTTTACAATCGATGAAGCTGCAGACCAGCGATAGTATCTTTACAATCGATGAAGAAGCTGCAGACCAGCGATAGTATCTTTACAATCGATGAAGAAGCTGCAGACCAGCGATAGTATCTTTACAATCGATGAAGCTGCAGACCAGCGATAGTATCTTTACAATCGATGAAGAAGCTGCAGACCAGCGATAGTATCTTTACAATCGATGAAGAAGCTGCAGACCAGCGATAGTATCTTTACAATCGATGAAGAAGCTGCAGACCAGCGATAGTATCTTTACAATCGATGAAGAAGCTGCAGACCAGCGATAGTATCTTTACAATCGATGAAGAAGCTGCAGACCAGCGATAGTATCTTTACAATCGATGAAGAAGCTGCAGACCAGCGATAGTATCTTTACAATCGATGAAGAAGCTGCAGACCAGCGATAGTATCTTTACAATCGATGAAGAAGCTGCAGACCAGCGATAGTATCTTTACAATCGATGAAGAAGCTGCAGACCAGCGATAGTATCTTTACAATCGATGAAGAAGCTGCAGACCAGCGATAGTATCTTTACAATCGATGAAGAAGCTGCAGACCAGTGATAGTATCTTTACAATCGATGAAGCTGCAGACCAGCGATAGTATCTTTACAATCGATGAAGAAGCTGCAGACCAGCGATAGTATCTTTACAATCGATGAAGCTGCAGACCAGCGATAGTATCTTTACAATCGATGAAGCTGCAGACCAGCGATAGTATCTTTACAATCGATGAAGAAGCTGCAGACCAGCGATAGTATCTTTACAATTGAAGAAGCTGCAGACCAGCGATAGTATCTTTACAATTGAAGAAGCTGCAGACCAGCGATAGTATCTTTACAATCGATGAAGAAGCTGCAGACCAGCGATAGTATCTTTACAATCGATGAAGAAGCTGCAGACCAGCGATAGTATCTTTACAATCGATGAAGAAGCTGCAGACCAGCGATAGTATCTTTACAATTGAAGAAGCTGCAGACCAGTGATAGTATCTTTACAATCGATGAAGCTGCAGACCAGCGATAGTATCTTTACAATCGATGAAGAAGCTGCAGACCAGCGATAGTATCTTTACAATCGATGAAGAAGCTGCAGACCAGCGATAGTATCTTTACAATCGATGAAGAAGCTGCAGACCAGCGATAGTATCTTTACAATCGATGAAGAAGCTGCAGACCAGCGATAGTATCTTTACAATTGAAGAAGCTGCAGACCAGCGATAGTATCTTTACAATCGATGAAGAAGCTGCAGACCAGCGATAGTATCTTTACAATCGATGAAGAAGCTGCAGACCAGCGATAGTATCTTTACAATCGATGAAGAAGCTGCAGACCAGCGATAGTATCTTTACAATCGATGAAGAAGCTGCAGACCAGCGATAGTATCTTTACAATCGATGAAGAAGCTGCAGACCAGCGATAGTATCTTTACAATCGATGAAGCTGCAGACCAGTGATAGTATCTTTACAATCGATGAAGAAGCTGCAGACCAGCGATAGTATCTTTACAATCGATGAAGAAGCTGCAGACCAGCGATAGTATCTTTACAATCGATGAAGAAGCTGCAGACCAGTGATAGTATCTTTACAATCGATGAAGAAGCTGCAGACCAGCGATAGTATCTTTACAATCGATGAAGAAGCTGCAGACCAGCGATAGTATCTTTACAATTGAAGAAGCTGCAGACCAGTGATAGTATCTTTACAATCGATGAAGAAGCTGCAGACCAGCGATAGTATCTTTACAATTGAAGAAGCTGCAGACCAGCGATAGTATCTTTACAATCGATGAAGCTGCAGACCAGCGATAGTATCTTTACAATCGATGAAGAAGCTGCAGACCAGCGATAGTATCTTTACAATCGATGAAGAAGCTGCAGACCAGCGATAGTATCTTTACAATCGATGAAGCTGCAGACCAGTGATAGTATCTTTACAATCGATGAAGAAGCTGCAGACCAGCGATAGTATCTTTACAATCGATGAAGCTGCAGACCAGCGATAGTATCTTTACAATCGATGAAGCTGCAGACCAGCGATAGTATCTTTACAATCGATGAAGAAGCTGCAGACCAGCGATAGTATCTTTACAATCGATGAAGAAGCTGCAGACCAGCGATAGTATCTTTACAATCGATGAAGAAGCTGCAGACCAGCGATAGTATCTTTACAATCGATGAAGCTGCAGACCAGCGATAGTATCTTTACAATCGATGAAGAAGCTGCAGACCAGCGATAGTATCTTTACAATCGATGAAGAAGCTGCAGACCAGTGATAGTATCTTTACAATCGATGAAGAAGCTGCAGACCAGCGATAGTATCTTTACAATCGATGAAGAAGCTGCAGACCAGCGATAGTATCTTTACAATCGATGAAGAAGCTGCAGACCAGCGATAGTATCTTTACAATCGATGAAGAAGCTGCAGACCAGCGATAGTATCTTTACAATCGATGAAGCTGCAGACCAGCGATAGTATCTTTACAATCGATGAAGAAGCTGCAGACCAGCGATAGTATCTTTACAATCGATGAAGAAGCTGCAGACCAGCGATAGTATCTTTACAATCGATGAAGAAGCTGCAGACCAGCGATAGTATCTTTACAATCGATGAAGAAGCTGCAGACCAGCGAT
Organism: Acipenser ruthenus; assembly: GCF_902713425.1. Taxonomy (NCBI): domain Eukaryota; kingdom Metazoa; phylum Chordata; class Actinopteri; order Acipenseriformes; family Acipenseridae; genus Acipenser; species Acipenser ruthenus. Next base: position 31,916,872 of record NC_081208.1, read on the forward strand.
AGTATCTTTACAATCGATGAAGAAGCTGCAGACCAGCGATAGTATCTTTACAATCGATGAAGCTGCAGACCAGCGATAGTATCTTTATAATCGATGAAGAAGCTGCAGACCAGCGATAGTATCTTTACAATTGAAGAAGCTGCAGACCAGCGATAGTATCTTTACAATCGATGAAGAAGCTGCAGACCAGCGATAGTATCTTTACAATCGATGAAGAAGCTGCAGACCAGCGATAGTATCTTTACAATCGATGAAGCTGCAGACCAGCGATAGTATCTTTACAATCGATGAAGAAGCTGCAGACCAGTGATAGTATCTTTACAATCGATGAAGAAGCTGCAGACCAGCGATAGTATCTTTACAATCGATGAAGAAGCTGCAGACCAGCGATAGTATCTTTACAATCGATGAAGAAGCTGCAGACCAGCGATAGTATCTTTACAATCGATGAAGAAGCTGCAGACCAGTGATAGTATCTTTACAATCGATGAAGAAGCTGCAGACCAGCGATAGTATCTTTACAATCGATGAAGCTGCAGACCAGCGATAGTATCTTTACAATCGATGAAGAAGCTGCAGACCAGTGATAGTATCTTTACAATCGATGAAGAAGCTGCAGACCAGCGATAGTATCTTTACAATCGATGAAGAAGCTGCAGACCAGCGATAGTATCTTTACAATCGATGAAGAAGCTGCAGACCAGCGATAGTATCTTTACAATTGAAGAAGCTGCAGACCAGCGATAGTATCTTTACAATCGATGAAGAAGCTGCAGACCAGCGATAGTATCTTTACAATCGATGAAGAAGCTGCAGACCAGCGATAGTATCTTTACAATCGATGAAGCTGCAGACCAGCGATAGTATCTTTACAATCGATGAAGAAGCTGCAGACCAGCGATAGTATCTTTACAATCGATGAAGCTGCAGACCAGTGATAGTATCTTTACAATCGATGAAGAAGCTGCAGACCAGCGATAGTATCTTTACAATCGATGAAGAAGCTGCAGACCAGCGATAGTATCTTTACAATCGATGAAGAAGCTGCAGACCAGCGATAGTATCTTTACAATCGAAGAAGAAGCTGCAGACCAGCGATAGTATCTTTACAATCGATGAAGAAGCTGCAGACCAGCGATAGTATCTTTACAATCGATGAAGAAGCTGCAGACCAGCGATAGTATCTTTACAATCGATGAAGAAGCTGCAGACCAGCGATAGTATCTTTACAATCGATGAAGAAGCTGCAGACCAGCGATAGTATCTTTACAATCGATGAAGAAGCTGCAGACCAGCGATAGTAAAACTCACCTCACTTACGTATTATCAGTCATCCCAAGAGTCACTTCTTCAAAGCTCCCTGATTCAGCATGCGTTTCCCCATGACAAACACAGGATCTGGGTAAAGGACCCTCCCCAAAAATGCTCCCCCTTTTAATGTAGTCAGAAGCCAGAGGTAACAGGCCTTGCAATTTGTCTTCCGCCTTATAACCAGAATAATGCCATTACACCTTATAAGTGCTCGTGTAATGGAAATATGTGGCAAATGGGAGCCAGGACCATCATGCTTTATAACCTGTTCCACGCTATAAAGGGTCGCCTGATATATGGGGAGTATATTATGGATTCCGGACTGCTGTTGATTCCTATTCAATGACCTCTTGGTTGATGGGGGTGTCACCGTGACTAGTTCATTCTCCCCTGCTGGAGAAGGTCACTGCTGCAGAAGAAGTTGTTTTTTTTTTAGTTTTGTTTTTTTTAAATCCAGTGCTATTTCTGTAGCGTATCAGATCACATGGCTCCTAACAAAAACATACCATTCAGAGCACAGATTCTCAGTAGAAGCAGTCTGAGTTTAGGAATGCATCCTGGCCCGGTTTTTAGTCACGTAAGCCATGTGATAACCATCTCGCTTGTAAAGCTGAGATAAGGGCCTTCTGTTGTACAGCCAAACTCAGCACAGCAGACCCCCATTGAGGTGTGTAACATTATTACAATACCCACTGTCATCTGTAATCAGGCCATGTCACATGTTCTGATAATTGCTGCATGACGCATTAACATGGCCTTTTGTTTTTTGTTTTTTTAACTTAATCAGTGTAATTTAATAAAAAAATATATATATTTTTAAAAACTGTTGAAAACCGGGTCAGATATTTTTCCCAAGTACAGGGGGAGTGATAGAAAAGCAGCTTGCTTGCTTCTATTTGCTTTGAATGGAAGATATTGATGAAGCTGTTACCCTTTATCAGTAACAGAGTGTGTAAATACATTAACTAAATCTAATTTATTAACTGCATGTATGGGCATGGGAATGCAATGTCATGGGTTATTATAGATCACTGCCTCTCTGTTGTATTATAACCAGTTAAATGCTGCCGCCCCCTTGTAATATAACCCCAGTTAAATGCTGCTGCTCCCTTGTACTATAACCCCAGTTAAATGCTGCTGCTCCCTTGTAATATAACCCCAGTTAAATGCTGCCACCCCCTTGTAATATAACCCCAGTTAAATGCTGCTGCTCAAAAAGCTGTTGGAGGACCAGTTCTAAAATATCAACAGTTTCTTTTTGGGGGGAAAAAAAAAGCATTCTGGCCAAAATGTCTTGCAGTCATAAGGGTGCTTTATTGGTGCTAGGGCTATGTGCAGCTGAATCAAACAACATTAAAAATTATTTAAAAATAAAAGAAATAGCAATGAAGTCGATGGGTGTCTTGAGGCCATCCTAAAGCCACCCTGAGTTTTCACTGTGGACTACGCTTCAATCAGACCTGGCTTCAACATGCCACAATGGAAAGGGCCGGATGCATTTCCTTATCGGCTCTCTATCTGGCAGATCCCACCATTGCCTCTCTAGTAATTGTGCCACACAGTGTCTTCGGCACAGGCTGCACATGGCAGATCTCCAGAGGGCTTCTCTGTATCTTCTGTACTTTTGCCCTGATCAAAGGAAGCGCTCGCTTCTCACTTGTTCCTCTGATAAGCGATGAAAGATGTCAGTGAGTGTAATGAGAAGGGCCTGCAGCTTGCTCTGAAACCCTACTGTAACGGCAGGCTGGGGCGTGTCGTCGGGCCAGCTCCTCTTCCATGCAAGACGTTAAAGGAATCTGCATAAGAAAGCCTTTCTAATGACAAAGTCTATCTAGAGAAATTATTATTATTATTATTATTATTATTTTAATTAGCTTAATAAGATGTTGGTACAGCAGACAGTCTTGATGTTTTCTGACTTGTAATTGCTTTTCTTGATGCATTCCTGTGACTTGTATCTTCCACTGTGTTCAATACCCGCCTCTCTATCAGGGTGTCCCTCACAGGCAGGGGCTCCCTTCTCAAAATCATTGCATTGGAACATCACCGTTTTTTGGTGAGACATAAAATTCTACAGTGGTATTTTCCAGTAGGAGCACTTATCTGTGCCAGTTCAATCAATGGACTGCAGATGTGTTGTGCCGCATCACTGCTGAAATATGTGCTTTTGTTTTTTGGTTTTGTTTTAGTTGCCCAGCATTTAGGTTGCAGATATCCTTGTGTGGACACTATGAAGATCTTGCAGCAAACAAGTCTGACAAAAATGAGCACAGAGCTATGCGAGATGAACAGCCCCAGTCAGAATTCTAAGGTAAAACTAGAAGACAGTAAGTCAGACAAACGTTTCATTGAATGGCTTCTGCAGTGCACTGTAGAGTATCCATGGAACTTCTATTGCAGTCAGATTCGCTATTGCACCACCTCATTGGTCTGTTGCAGTTCATTACTATTGCAGTATTGCATCATGATTTTTCTGTTAGTTGAGTAATACCTCATAAATACTGCTGTATATGTGGTCAGGGTGGTCCTCTTTGCATGGTAGAATGACAGCAAGCCTCTGATGAGGCTCAGTCTCCAGTGCATTGCAGAGCTGTGCTTGAAGGCTTTAATGTGACCTCTGGGATTTGGCCCACGTGGTAAGCGTCTCAGTCCTCTCTATGTATTTATTTTTCTTTAAGCATGGAATTCATTCCAGTGATAATTGCTCATGTAGAAATGCAAAGAACTGCAGCGCTTATTGACTTTCTGGAATGATAATCCGCAATGCTATTCCCACACGGTTCACAGTCACAACACACAGTGCAGTGTCACTTCTGTTCATCTTGACAGTACGACACAGTGCAATGCAATGCAAAACGCATTTGAACTTTTTCAACCGCTGCTCCCTTTTTTTAAAATAACTCTTGTAAATGCATATTATAACCATTGGAAAAACAGGACAACTTCGCATTTACCGTTCACCAAGTATAACACATTGTGGGGACCAAATAAAACTAAGCTGTTGTGTTGTGCCACACCTCACCTGAGATTGTCGTGCATGGATGAAAGGCACTGTATATATATATATATATATATATATATATATATATATATATATATATATATATATATATATATAATCTACTTGCCACGGTAACTGCAGCTTTCCAGATCCTCTCAAAGAAGAAGAATCGTAGCATCTCTATTTAGGAAGCCTTTTCATTGGATCCTTTTCTGAATCTTTTTATTGTTTCTGTCATCAGCAATGCCATTATCTGTCCCAAAAACAAGGCGAGCTGATGCAGACTGCGAACCACGCTGCAGTGCAGAAAGAAAAGGAAAAAAACCCTGCTGTGCCGCTGTACCAATTGTAAGCACTATCTAAAGAAACTACAAAAGTGAAATCAGCAGGATGCTCCAGTATGCATGCATCCCAAAGCCTAGCCTGCTCAGCAGTGGGCCGTCTCTCAAGTCAGCGATCTTGGAGAAGCTCACGATATCAGGAGGGCAACTGTCGTCTTCATTAGTAACATGACACCAGAGATGCTGATTATTACCAGGAGGGGGCTTTAATCAGCCAAGATCATATGCTATTGAACTCGAGATAGAAGTGCAAGAGAGAATTGTTACTTTAGGAAGGATGCAGTTAAAAGTGAAGCAGAACAGTAAGTGGGATCTTATGATTACAACTACCCCCCCGCCCCCTCCCACCTCTGAAATTTCTCTTTCAAAAGCCACAGAGATTTTTTATATGAAACATCTGGATCATTCCTGCTTTGTGCACTCTGCCTTTCCTGTCTAATTATGTTTGATGTGGGGAACGGTGAAAATATGAGCTTAATTAGAAAAGCCATTGCAAAAACAGCCAGCGTTCAGGTAAAAAGTTCACCATCTGTTTTGCCGGTTCTGTGATCTAACCGAGCCTGGCTTTCCCGATTGTTTTGAGAAATATTCAACTTCATTAACAACGTGCCCATGGCCATTAGCGGGGAAAAAGTACCATTGACACAATCGTATACTATAAGAACAGCCCAGCGGCGGAGGCTGGGATCAAACCACGCGCACCACAAACGAGCAGCTTAACCACAATGCAAAAGAGCTTCCAACCATTAGCATTAAACAGGTGCCACCTACAGCACACAGACCGCAGTGGAGTCAAGCAAGAAGGTTCTAGAAACACTGGACTGAATCACTGAGTGCTGTGCAGCTGCCACCTCTTAAACAGAACCCCCATTATGCATCAGCACACCACAGCTTTCTGCTGGTGATTCATCCATGGGGAGGTGGGCTGGGTCAGTGTTTCCATGTTTCTACACCAGTTTACTGCTGCTTTTAGAATATTTCGTTCCAGAAAAAAACAAAAAAAATTACAAGCTATGGGTGTTTCCATTGCAGCATGCAAGCACCTGAACCCTGCTGATGCATGGAGACAATCAGCAGTGTGTGGAGTTTGGGAGCAGCAGTCTGTTAGTGGAAAGTTCTCCAGCAGAGTTGCTCCTGTTAGATGCTTGTTGGACATTCTACACCAAACTCTGAGTTCTCCTTTCATCTCCAGCTCTCTGCAGTGCTCGGCCTAAACTACATAGGCACCTTGCAGTTTGACATTTCTCCATTCATACTGTACCTTAACAGCACGCTGAGACATCAAAGAGGAACAGACGTCTTTGATGTTACAAAAGAAAGAACCCAGTGATTTACTTAAACCAATGTAACATTTTGCTTGATATTTTTTCGTACCCTTTAAAAAAGGTATATCTTTCTTTCTCAGTGAACTACAGCCAGTTTTCCTTTACTTTATCTATAAACAACTAAAAGCATTTTGTCCACTAATTGACTAGTCCAATTTTAGTCCCTTAGAGGCACCAAAAGAGCATTCATGTTTCCTTCTAAAAAAGAAAAGGTGAGGAAGGTAGCTTGATATATATATAGATATATATATATATATCATTTGAGAAATATAGTTAAACTTAGATCTATTTCTGTATCTGATGCTGAGAGGCTAATGCATGCCTTTGTTTCATCGAGAATCAACTATTGTAATGCACTTTTTTCTGGGATTCCAAAGTATTTGGTGTCTCGCTTGCAGCTTATTCAGAATGCTGCTCCAAGAATTGTAACTAAAACCAGAAAAGGTGAACATAGTACTCCTGTCTTGGCCTCCTTACACTGGCTTCCTGTGCAGGTTCACTATACCACAACCTGTTGACAAAGCAGGTTTTAAAGCAATCAAGGGTCGAACAAGCTTTCCTTATGAAACTTTAAAAGCGCATCCAGTGCAGTTTTCAATATTTCCCAGAGTAATTGTGAAAAGTGGAACACCACATCCAAAAGTACGGCAGGTCTGATATTTAACACTGTCAATTAGTTCCCTATTTAATGAACTTCACAATCATTGGAATTTTTTATTTTATTTTTTTCAAACATAAAAGACTACCGTACCAATTATCATTAATTCTTTTTTCTTCTTTTCCTTTCTTTGCTTCAAAACAGAAACTCACATATTCCAATAATTTACATTATCCTCTGAATCATCTTTGAAGTTCTAATATACAGTAAGAAAAAGGATCCACTTATCTGCACATAAAAAATGTTCAAAGCCTATAAATGCCCTGGAACAGATGTACATTACCATTGGATTTGCTTTTTCTCTTTGCTCTGGTATTGGTAATGGAGTTCAGCGTGTCCCTCTCATCCTTAGCATTTAGCATCTCCTCTCTGCACAAGCCTGCCCCCCACTGTGCCAATCCACACTTCAAAGCACTCTTCCTATCTGCTAGAAACAAAACACAAAGTGACAACATATGGCCCCTTTTCATTTCCCCACATTTAAGTTAATATCATAGCTTTTCTACTTTTGGCAACAACATGGGGTTTACCCCAATTCCTTCAAAGCACCGTGTCTCCCCCACACCCTATCCCTTCTGTGCCTGGCATTGCAATTCTTTGTATTTTATTTTATTTTTTGAACAGAAAACGCATTCAAAATTGCCTTTTTTCCTGTAGATCAAAAAGATTTAAATGAAGCAGCACCCGAGACGGCAGCAATGACGGAACAAGTTAGATAAATATCACATCTAGGAGCCTGGAAGCAGCTCTGCTGTTCAAACCGAGTATTTCAAACTGCATTTAGTTAAAGCCCTGTGCTCTCTGCAAGATAGCTGCTCAGCGCTGTCTCCATCAAACATAGTTTTAGATTTTGTGTAACCTAGCAACCGTCAAGGATTCCTGCGCTGGGAGATTTTTGTGTGTGTGTGTGTGTGTTTTCTTTACTTTTAGCCTTTATTTTACCAGGAAGAGACTCTTTGAGGCTAATTAAATGTTCCGCTCCTAACACAAGACCAGAAAGAAGAAACCCAAGTCTGAGCGAGTTCGTACAGTTTTGAGAACGTTCTTTTTTTTTTTTTTAGCTCTATTGTAAAAGCACAAGAATAAAGAGGAAGAAATACTATGGCTTATTACACAAGACCAACCCTAATGGGACAAGCAGGCCATCGCCTCTCGCAGTTGTTGGGACCAGCAAAGAGAAATTTTTCCTAGGGATATTATTAAGTAATAAAAAATGAGGCCAGGTCAAATGTCTCAATTTCTTTAACAAAAAACAAAAACCCAACCACACAATATTGTAATCATTAACAGCAATTGCTATGCTTCCATCTGTATTGTAAATCCAATGGTTAACCGTTGCGAGTGATTGAATCATTCATTTTCAAGGTGGGTGATCTTTTTATAGAGACAGATCTGTGGCACTCAAAAAGGAGTGCACAGTTCCCTTTGTGTACCAGGGCAGTGTGCGTTTCAATTGCCTGGAAAGAACAGCCACAAATTACTTGGGATTGATGTAAAAGGATTAAATTGGAGGCAGTAGGCAATTCACTGTATAAACAGCCGATGATATAAACATTCTTAGCACAGGGGCATTTAAAAGATCATCTCAAAAAGAAATACCAACCAGCAAAAAAGATTAAAGAGTGAATATAAGCAACGACTCCACCACCTCTCTGGTCTCCATCACAACAAAATACCACTGTCCACTGGGCACATATACGTACAGTGTATTTCACTTCTTTTGTAATGCAAAGTACTGGCTTAGTGATGGTCACCAGACTACTATATAGAGATTGCAACAGTTACCCTTGCCTGCCTCTAGTTGCATGTTCAACGACAAGAAATATTATTTCACGAAGGCTGTTTTAAGAAAACTTCAATCTAATTATTCTGAACCGTACAGTGAAAAGGGATTTGAACTGGTTTCTCTTCCTTGAACCAGTATCTTTATCTCGTAACCAGCAAGACCAGAATAAAGACGCACAGCCAGTTTCAAGCTGAAAACCAGAGCTGCCATTGGTGGGATGAGTAACAGTGTAAGACGAGGGCCCTGTAACCTTGTAACACCCATCTTAAATTAACACAGGGTACGTCTTTTCAGGTGTAGTACTGGGGTCAGGGACAATCTATCCATCAGCACTCAGCACTTAAAAAACCCAAAATTGAGAATTAAAATGACTTGTTATTTTCCTTCTGTAAATACATGGGAAGCGAGGTCATACAGATGGACTAGGTTTGGGAGGGGATCAGAAGAGATAGAGAGACGACATCAGGCACTCAACTTGTATTCAATAGACAGATAGATAGATATACTTTTTAAAAAACATTTATTTACTTAATAAAACATTCAAAACAACCTGTAAACATTTACATTACATTATTTAACAAAAATGTAAAACACACAAAAATCAATTTAAATATTTAAACATAGTTCTTCCGACTCATCCTCCACCTCACAAAGAGTTCCATTCACACGCCACAACATCTCAAAACTAAGCAAGTCGTGCACCACCTTATAAAATTTAAACTCAAAAGTTATACGAGTAACCACCAATATCCTGAACACTTCTACCAGGTCTTGATAAACATTTTTTTAACTTGGCTTTTCCTACTTTTTAAGATGGCCAATTTTGCCTGCTCTAGAATAAAATTGGCCAGCTGAATCAAATACTTTCTAATTTTTTGTATATTTGACACCAAAAATAAAAATATAGTCTTTGTAAATGATAAATTCAATTTTGAAAAAAGGTTGCTTAAAAAATTGAACAAGAGATCCAGCCTTTCACAATCCATATAGCAGTGAAAGACAGTCTCTCTCTCTCCTGGCAGAGGGGGCATTGATCAGTGCATGAACAGCCAAAATTGTATGTAAGAGTCTCCTTTGCAAATCCCCTGATCTTTTACAGAGGGGGGGGGGGGGGGGTTATATAAAAGTCCTCCAGGCTGGCTTATCCTCCTCTCCTGCCCCCAGGCTTTCCCTCCAGTGGGTATCTGGAAGTGCTTTAAGTAATTCCTGTTGTTTAACGTTCACACAAATTTCATACTTTTTTCCCCCTCTAATAAATTTAACTGGTGTTTACACAGATCCTTAACTTGTAAATGGTCTTTCTCTGGCCACTTCTCCAACTCGAAAAAAAACTGTGTGGGTGAGTCCATCTTTGTCAATCCTTGCATCCTGGACCTCACCAGAGCCCCCTGTACTTTTGCATCCAAAAGATCTGCTATTAACTGTTTCTTATGTCTTAATATGGGTTGGAGTCAAAAACAAATTTTTACCAGCTCTCCATTTTTTCCAAAAAAAAAACTAAAACATTTCTTGAAATGCGAGTCATCTTGCACCAACGTCTTCACTTCCAGTAATACGCCGAGAAGGAATCTCGCCCTCTATTTTACCACCCTCTGCCTCCTTTACTTTACTCACAACAGCAAAAGCTTTATTTATACTTTTTATTTCAGGCTCCACAGCTTTATTCATTTGGTTCCCCCCTACACGGCCCCACTGCCTCTCCATCTTTGATTTCAGCGCTCTCATTCTCTCGATCAACGTTCTGATTTTCCGCTCCAACGCCAGCACTACTCAGAGCACTTTACGTTTTGTTTTAAGCTCCACAGATTTAATATTATTTCGGTTCACCCCTGCACCAAACACCACCACTCGGCTCAGCTGCCTCCAAAAAGGAGACTACATGTTTTAACAATGCAGATTTACATACCAGCGGAATTCTTTTGGGGGCTGACACAATCTGCCCGTGATAACTCATTCACGATTAAATCATTTTTTAGAATCGTTTGATAGAATTCTTTTCTTTGCCAGTACCTCTAGCAGCGAAACGGCAACAAGGGAATCATTTATAACAATTCCGTTCTCAACAATTTTATTTACCAGAACAGTTTGACTCAAAAAAGCCACAAATGAACCATTCATTCTTGAAGCACTTTATGTTTTCTTATCCAACTATTTTGCCAATCGCTAAAAACACACTTCTCTAAAGAAACAAAGCTTTCTGTAATTACTTTGACTCCATGCTTTCGAGTCAGTCTCTCAAAGGGGAAAAACCCACCTGAACCAGCCATGCTGGCCGCAAAAAATGTTTAAACTTACCAAGATTACTTTAAACAAAGAAAATATTCACATAAACAAACAAACACAAAAAACGGAAAAAAAAAGAAACACCTACCGACTCACTCCACTCTCCCACCATGCACCATACTAGACAGACACACACAGTATATATATATATATATATTTTTGGCCACACTATACTCTACAGTAGGGGTGTCCACTCAAAGTCCTGGAGGGCCATTCATTCCACCCCAGGTTTAACAGGTAAAATGAAATAATGACCTACATCAGGACCTGGTTCATTGGCTCAATTAAACAATTTAGAACAGGGCTGGAGCACAGTGTAGTGAATTGTGCTGCCTGCACCACTGGGGCTTGAAGATGGAGAGGGACACAAAAACACGCTTCAGGAACTCGTTTCAACTTCAATCAAGGGGGTTTCTCATGGCACAGTCTTGCTATTAAATAAATACATAAAGCGTTTAAATCAAATCCATCTTAATACTGAAAATAGCAATCATGTAAAAAACAAAAGCAAGGTATGATGGTGTAAAACCTGACCTGTGCAACAATAATGATTCACACTATGCACTTGGAAGTTAGAAGTCAATAAATACTGTGCTGTAGATTCAGAAATGGCTGCTGATGAGGATGATGATGATGATATTGTATGCGAGTGGTAGTAGATTATAAGCAAGCAAGATTGTGTCTTGATGATCAGCCCATTTAATATATCTTATCCTGCTGTGTCTCATCTACTACAGGGAAGATGGGAGAGCAGTTCTGCTGTGTCGGTGTGCAACCCTGCACACCGTAAGTGAGTGTCTTAACCACTATACAAGAGAGTCGGGTTCACCTGCATTCGTGGTTTTAGAGTTTTTAACCTCATCGCATCTCACCAACGGGACAGAATGCGTACCGGCAGTGCATCACACAACACTGCCTCTTACACAAGTATACAATCTGCAGCAGACAGCACCTGTATATTAACAGAACAGTTCGATGGTTTAAGATAAAGAGCCCCGAGGTTCATTACTGCGCTGGGGTCCACACAACAAATCAGCTTGAATACAAGTCTTCTGCCAAACTGAACACATCTGTATTATTATTATTTTTTATTTACTGGTGTAGTTGTATAGCATCAGGATTACACATTTTGACTGCAGTACAAATCAAAGTCAAATAAATAGATGGTATTACAATAGTCTTCCACTTAGTGGCGCTGTGTGCTATACAATAAATAAAAAAGAAAACCACAAATCACAAGATTTGACCAATGGAACAATACATTAAAAAAAAAAAATAATAATAATAATAATCTTAAGGGGAAAGCTAGTTTAGCCATAACACTGAGCACTCAAAATAAACACATTTGGGCTCTGTCCGTTTTTGTTGGACAAACTCCTCGTGTCCTGCTGGGACAGGTCGAGCAGCTACAGTACAGTTTCTGTCTTTCTTAGTGGGACTCCATTTATAGGCACTGGAAAGTCAATTAGTTCATTCATTTTCCAAATATACATGACTACAGTCACTGCTATTAAATTCTTATATCTTAAAATAATTACACCAGTTATAAAAGAGAAACAAAATGTACCTGAGAGTGAATTTATACTTGCCAACAGTAACAAAGCCATCGTTGCATTCAATAAAGCCCTCCGTTCATTCACTAGTGCACCAGGCCCGTTTGATTGCTTATAATTCAGGGGTACTGTAAGTGGTCTTCGAAACAGCTTCACGTGATAAATGGAGTCAGAAAATAGATACAGTTTGGAGTGTTAAATAAAATGTAATAAAGCCCTAATAAAGTATGTATAAAGTATTTTGTAATGTGATACTTTGTACTGTGATATTTTTTAACAATTGTAAGTCGCCCTGTATAAGGGCGTCTGCTAAGAAATAAATAATAATAATAATAATAATAATAATAATAATAATAATAATAATATATTGTTGACAAGTACAGTTAGTGTTTCAATGATGTATAACGACACAACTAAAAATAAGAGAAAGGTTATGCAGTACAACACAACAAGGCTACATATACACATTGCAGAAGAGTAAAGCACATTACAATCCGTTAATGAAAATAAAACACATCTGAATAGAATACTCGAGGTAGCAGCTTTTTGTTTCTGAGTTTTTCTTCTTTTTCCCCTCATGAAAGTCCTGGAATTGCTCATGTTAGTCTGTATCAGGTATCTCACAAATGCCCGACTTCCTGAGGCAAACAAATCTTCAACAGCAACTGCACCAGGAAGTGCTTTTAATGGCTTCCCACAGCCCTCACAGGATTAGAGGGATGGGGAGGGGGGATCCCGCCGCCTCACAGGATTAGAGGGATGGGGAGGGGGGATCCCACCGCCTCACAGGATTAGAGGGATGGGGAGGGGGGATCCCGCCGCCTCACAGGATTAGAGGGATGGGGAGGGGGGATCCCGCCGCCTCACAGGATTAGAGGGATGGGGAGGGGGGATCCCACCACCTCACAGGATTAGAGAGGGGTGCAGGAAGGGGAGGGGAGGTCCAATAATCCGATCCAGTCCAGAGCCTGGTAAAGAGTTCCTTGCAGACCCTGATGCACAGAGCAGTGGCTGGAGGGTTCACCAGTTTGGATTAGCGGGTTCACCAGTTTGATTGACGGGTTCACCAGTTTGATTGACGGGTTCACCAGTTTGGATTGGTTTGTCTGTGCACAGTATTTGCAGCTGTCCTTGGAATCCCTTCATCGTTTTGCAAAGGTAGAGAAAGTGTAGTCTGGACCTTTAAAATTCTCTGTGCTTCAGTTCCATGCTACACCCAGGTAATCCGCTGCTGTACATGTGCAAAGCAAGAATATCGATGAACCGATCACGAACAACACCCCCGTCAAGCTCCTTTCCTTCATGTTGTTTTCCTGTGTGAAGCAGAGACGGGGCTGTGCCGGGGCTCAGGACTGGTAGAAGTGGTGGTAGTGGTGATGGTGCTCGTGATGGTGGTGGTGTTCATGTCTCTGGATCACCTTCCCTACATGGCCTTCATACAACACCAGGGCAGGCAGGTCCCGCACCTTCTCCTTCTCCAGCAGCGTCGTGGGAGGCTGGAAGGACTTGTACGGCTGTGCTGCCTCCTTCGCCCTCTGTTTGTGTCTCTTGTGGGTGTGCTGGGGCACGGGGAGGTGGGGCAGGTTCTGGCCAACATGTGCTGGATGGGAGGGCGCTGGGGGTGGGGCGCTCTGGCAGGTCAAGCCCTTGTTTCTTACAGCCCTTCCGCTCGGCTGAGAGGGGGCCACCACAGCGTATTTGCCCTGGATCTTGGGAGACCTCAGCAGGTGCCTGCCAGAGTCCTGCGAGCGCAGTCTCTGCTGGAGCTCCAGCCCCTTGGTGCCGGAGGCAGGGTCCAGCACCTGGGACCGCAGTCTCTGCTGGAGCTCCAGCCCCTTGGTGCCGGAGGCAGGGTCCAGCACCTGGGACCGCAGTCTCTGCTGGAGCTCCAGCCCCTTGGTGCCGGAGGCAGGGTCCAGCGTCTGGGAGCGCCGGGGGTGGGAGGAGGATGAGGAGGGAGTGTTTTCAGGCTCATGGGAGCGAGACCTGGTTTGGTTCACCACTCGAGACTGGTGCTCTGGTTTAGCAGGTTCAGGATTGGACCCTACGATAATAAATTAAAGATTAATAAATATTCGAAAAAGGACAAAATCGAGGCCTTTGTATTTGAGTGATCATTTATAAATGAAGTTAATTCAAGGAGGGTCTGTGTTATAAATATAATATGCAACGCCCTGTACAAGCCTCCATCACCAATCCGCTGCAATCAATATTTCGGTGTGTATCAAAGTGAGAAATATTAAAAAGGGTTTCAAGAGGAAGGCAGGGTGTGCTGTCCTCACCCGGTCCGAACGTCGACGTGTAGTTCTCAATGCCGGCCAGATCCAGGTAGTGGTTTCTCCTCTCCAGGTTCTCGTCGACGCAATGCCGATAGCAGCCATTCTGTTGGGCGTGGTCACTGTGGTGGCTCCTGCAAGGGAGAGTTAGCAGTACATCAACAGGGATGGAAACAAGGGTTCCATTGATTAGAGGGGTGGGGAAGGGGGATCCCGTCATGCTTTCGGAATGGGTTAAATTTGCTCTGCAATAGGAGTCTTATTTCCATCCCTGCATCAAGCACGTGTATTTACATGTTTTCAAACGACTGATTACCAATAAAAACACATTTCCGTCTTCAGATAATACGTGCAGATTTCTGGACTCGCAGACTAAATCTATGCAAGGAGGAATCATAGACAACACTTTTAAAACGTTGAAGCATCAGCTTCCCCTTCCCTGGAATTTTGACACTCCTGCTGCATGCTCACATCTGTCACACGGATCCACAAAAATCGACGGTTTGTCATTAAAAAAAAAAAAACTGCCTTTCATAAGCAGCTGTTGTCAACATGTAACGCAGCACAAAACTTGGTGGAACGGCACATGCTTGACATTCCTTTCCAGCACAGCCCTCCCCATAGCTGAGAGTGCAGCTGCACACATCGGAGGAAAGGCAGGCTGGTGTGCTTTTCTTTCTAAACAAGAACTGCATTCCTACACAGAACTGATAAAGACAGGAGCAGAGTCGCCTTCTGTAGGCCTATGATGTGCTTCACGGTCCTGCCTTACTGCTGTATTTTTCAACCACAGTTTTCATTCAGTTCTCTTTGTAATCTGATGTATTCAGTGTCTTCCAGATTTGCACTGGAAAACGGTGCAGAATAATAACAAATATTTAAGAGTTGCAAGCCCTGGTGTCGATACACTGTCGTGAGTTGAGATGTTGGGTTCTGTAGACCGATACGAGACTGCTGCCTACCTCTGGGGGGCCCGGGAGTTCTTGTCAGAACTTTTTGGCTCTTCAGTACATTTGCTTTCAGTTCTTGTAGTATCTGAATAAGGAACAGAGACAGAACAGTACAGTCTTGAAACAGCAGCTCAAAACAAGTCACAGCTTTCAATACCTCTGGTGTTCAGACTTCTTAAAACAGAGTGTTATTGGAGGGGTGAAGAGACAAGAGTATCCCCAGGTCTGGAGTGGCTTCAGAGGCAAGGGAATGTATTCCAAGTCCCTCCCTCACCCACCCCTCTACCCATCTACCCCTCACTCCCCCTACCCCTCACCCCTCACCCCTCACCCCTCACCACTCGCTCGCTCTACCCCTCACTGCTCTACCCCTCTACCTCTCTCCATACCTGCATGGTTCTGTGGCGTGTTTTTCCTCTTGTGCATGGAGTCTGGGGCCACAGTGAGCTTCATTCGCAGTGTTTTGCTGGTGCTGGGAGAGTGGTTTACAGAGGCATCGACTACCTCGTAGATTGTGTGCAGCAAACTGGTTATGTCCTGGGAGAAAGAAAACGCAACATTTCCTGTTACTCGTCTCACAAACCCACACATGCACAAGATCAGGTTTTTGTTTGTATCTGTTTTTGGATATCACTGGGTTTTGTACTGGCTGAGATGAACCGAGAGGTTTATAATAAGCTATCTGTATGTTGCTGAAGTGATTATCAAGAGATAACCACACAACAGACCAGTGAGTTTCTAAAGTTGCAGGTCATGATTTACCATGCAGAACTCTATACAGAGCGCTTTGCACAATTAACCTACCATGGAGCTTTTCTACAGAAAAAAATAAGACATCTAAAAGGACATTTAATAATTTAAAAATGGGAGAAAAACATGAAGTTTCTTAGATTTGACATCAAGTTTAATTAGTCTTACACAGTTTTACCTCTGAAGGTAATTACAGCCGTACTATTAGCTCTCCAAAGACTGTCACTGAAAGAAGTAGGTCCACAAAACAAGGCTGGAATCAAGGCGTTTTGCCCTATTAGTTGTGTCTTTCAACTGCTTTGGCCCACCACGCACACACACGCACGCACAAAACTCTTTTTCAAAATCAAACTTGTACGACGATTGCAGGTTCTGTCTGTGCAAATGTTCCTGTTAATTGAGAATTACTCTTCTGTGTATTGTCGTGTACTGTATTGATTCAATGTACTCACGGTGTATCTGCAATGAAACTTTACGCTTCCTGTAGAATTCCCACACATTCTACATGCCTTGCCTTTGTCTTTACATGCATTCCCTGGCTTTGCCACAATAACACACGGGTGTGTCTGCTGTAATCTGGGAGTCCACTGAAGACAATGCTGTTTAGGATTGGATTATTGAGCCCAAACCCTTACAACTTTTCTTTAACCATTTTATATAAAATAAAAGTAAAGATCTGCATCAGATTAAATGGAGCCAATTAATTCAGGTCCATTGCTTTACTACTACAAGTGGGTAGGCCAGGGACATACTGTAGCTTACCTTAAGGGTCAGTGGATGAGCTGCAATTGAACCCCAATGCCTCCTGACTCATTACACATTGCAAACACAACACAAGGAGTTCTGAACTACAGATAACGTCAACACAATCGGGCCCGCATTTGCGCTGGCTGTGTCGACTGAATGAATAACACATGAAAGGAACAGGGAAAGGTTCTTAAATTTAACAGAACCTGCAAATACTCAAGTTCAAAAGGTTTATTATGGCCCGTGTGAGAGTCCC
Source organism: Acipenser ruthenus (assembly GCF_902713425.1). Classification (NCBI taxonomy): domain Eukaryota; kingdom Metazoa; phylum Chordata; class Actinopteri; order Acipenseriformes; family Acipenseridae; genus Acipenser; species Acipenser ruthenus. The sequence goes on from NC_081208.1 coordinate 31,934,109, forward strand.
CTAGCTATTACAAAATTTTTCTGAACCTTGTGATAAACTCAACCCTCCCACAGGCTGGGGGCTGATCCCTCACTGCCTCCCCTATGGTTAGCACCCTGCTCCGCCTCGCTAGCACCCTGGACACCCGCTACAATAATGAAGAAGCCTCGACGGGACAGCTTACCTCCCGGGTGACTTTCCCATTGTTATCAAAGTCGTACAGTGTGAAGGTCCACTCCTGCCTGTTATCTTCCTCTACCGACACATCACACTCGAGCTCCTGGGAACAACGCACAGTCAGAACAGGTTCCAGCACCCACAACAGCAAGGCAATGCCATGGGAGTGAGCAGCTCACAGTGCAGGACCGTCCTGGGACTGGAGATGGGTCCAACACTGAAGACTCACCCACTGCAAAGACTGTTACACTCCCATGGAATGAGCCGACAGCAGCACTCTATATCAAGATCAACCCAGAGACCAGATATTGATCCCATGTTCTATATATCCGAGTTACCTATGTAGGGAAGGAAATATGACTCCCATTGCATAGCAGTTTGATCCATTCCAGGTTTTACTATGAGTTTAAAAATACGACACCTCAGCTTGTTACCTATACACTGTGGCTGATCAAGCTCATAGTAAAACCTGGAATGGGTTAAAATGCTATGCAATAGGAGTCTTATTTCCATCCCTGCTACGGATGCTGACAGTAGAGCTCTACATTAGTTTTTTTTTTTTTTTATACAAAGGTTGTTTAAAAAGTAAAAGGAGTGAAGTAAGAGCCCTGCAACTCCCACAGAAGAGGGACAGAGAGATTTAAAATGAGATCAGAATATATTTCAATATCAAATGTGCCAACTTCAAACATGTTTATATGTGTGTGTGTGTGAGCGTGAGAATGAGGGGATTAGGTCTGGTTGGCATGGTGTTTTTCTCAAGTCAGCATTTGTTGAAGATCCTAATTTTTTTTTTTTAACCAATAGTCTGCTAGTCTTCAATTCATACACCTCATTCAAAACAAGAAAATCACCCGAGCCCTTGCTGGGACGTTCACTCCCACTTACTTCCAATTTGAGTTGTTTGCTGGAGCCGCTGTGTGCGTGGCTTTCCTTCCCCAGTTTCTTCTCATCATTGCAGCAGCTAGCCGTCTTCTCCGGGGGGAGGGCGACTGGAGACAGAGCAGGAAGAGAGTCTGTGAGAGGAGGGTTTACACAGTGCCAGAGAGTCTGTGAGAGGAGGGTTTTACACAGTGCTAGAGTCTGTGAGAGGGAGGGTTTACACAGTGCCAGAGTCTGTGAGAGGGAGGGTTTACACAGTGCTAGAGTCTGTGAGAGGAGGGTTTACACAGTGCCAGAGAGTCTGTGTGAGGAGGGTTTTACACAGTGCTAGAGTCTGTGAGAGGGAGGGTTTACACAGTGCCAGAGTCTGTGAGAGGGAGGGTTTACATAGTGCCAGAGAGTCTGTGAGAGGAGGGTTTACACAGTGCCAGAGAGTCTGTGAGAGGAGGGTTTACACAGTGCCAGAGAGTCTGTGAGAGGAGGGATTACACAGTGCCAGAGAGTCTGTGAGAGGAGGGTTTACACAGTGCCAGAGTCTGTGAGAGGGAGGGTTTACATAGTGCCAGAGAGTCTGTGAGAGGAGGGTTTACACAGTGCCAGAGAGTCTGTGAGAGGAGGGATTACACAGTGCCAGAGAGTCTGTGAGAGGAGGGTTTACACAGTGCCAGAGAGTCTGTGAGAGGAGGGTTTACACAGTGCCAGAGAGTCTGTGAGAGGAGGGTTTACACAGTGCCAGAGAGTCTGTGAGAGGAGGGTTTACACAGTGCCAGAGTGTCTGTGAGAGGAGGGTTTACACAGTGCCAGAGAGTCTGTGAGAGGAGGGTTTACACAGTGCCAGAGTCTGTGAGAGGAGGGTTTACACAGTGCCAGAGAGTCTGTGAGAGGAGGGTTTACACAATGCCAGAGTCTGTGAGAGGGAGGGTTTACACAGTGCCAGAGAGTCTGTGAGAGGAGGGTTTACACAATGCCAGAGTCTGTGAGAGGAGGGTTTACACAGTGCCAGAGAGTCTGTGAGAGAACGAAGACTTCCAGCAGCTGCACTGGGAGGACTGGGGTCCGGAAAGGAAACGAAGACCTCCAGCAGCTGCACTGGGAGGACTGGGGTCCGGAAAGGAAACGAAGACCTCCAGCAGCTGCACTGGGAGGACCTGGGCCTGGAAGGAATAGCATCTTTTGTTTCTGAAGTTTTGGGAAAAAAGAAATCACAGAACAATGCTGCAAGGTCAGAGCTCTGTAACCGAAATAACAAACCTTTTAAGGCTGCCGTTTAAAGAATAAACAGCAGCCAATTTGTTCATCCTCTAATTCAAGACTGTACATGCTTTTATCAAGTAGTGAGTTTAGATGTTAAATACTGACAGAGCTGGATCTTTTCGGAGGAGTTACAGAATTGGCTGGACCTCATAGGTAGCGGCTGGCTGATTAAATGCTTTACTTTACCATCTCTCCGCGGCGCACTTTGATGTTCTATTCTCAAACTCCAAAATGCCTTTTGGATGGAGATCAGACGGCTTTAAAACAGAATTACTAATTAAGCAGTTACATTTTAAACACTCTTTGTTGTGTTAGCCAAAAGGCCAAAAACAGCAGCTCTGTCTTTCCCCCCCTCGATAGATTAAAAAAAAAACAAAAAAAAAACACATATAATAATAATCTGTCCCCTCCGTAAGATAAAGTCTTAGGGAAATTTGTCGAGGCAAAAAACATGAAAACTGTCTGCGTTTTGACCAGTGGAGGCTTTCAAAGGAGACATTGTGCACAGGCAGCCTTCTGTGTGACAAGCTTTACTTTCTGAACATGGTTATCCAGCAAGTAATGAAACACTTCAAGAGCAATCTAGACCCTGAAAACACAATAATGCAACACTGCCGCCTATGAATTTTTTTAGTAATACCGACTGCTCTGGGATGACTAGTGTTAAAGCTTCCTGCGGGCTGTGAAAGTGTTCCTGCTTTCTGCATGGAGAGTTAGACGTGTTTCAGCTACAGAGCATTCGCTTGCCTGTTTATTCACATGTGACACCACCGAGCCTCAACAATTGAGTTCCTGGCTTAGTGCCGTCATTCAATAAAGTGTAGCGGCTGTATATGTAACTGAGTGTAAGCGCTTTGGAAAACAGCACAGACACTAATGTGCACGGTGCACATTTACTTTATCAGACTCAAAAGCAGAGCAGAGTCTTTCCCTCCCCAGACCGTTTGAAATTCTCTATGCAATTGGTTAAAAATTCACGTTTGTCCCCAAAAGCTTGTTTGATTCCCCCCCCCCCCCCCCCCCATCTGGGTATTGAAGTATTTAAATCTATGTATTATCAATTGATAAGAGCGTATTTCAAAGTTCTGTTTATCTGTTTCCAGGCATTAGAATTTTTTTTAAAAAGCAGCAAAAATGACCTGCAATGAAGCAGGATGCGGGACTCTGCAAACAGAGACGACCCTTTCATGAATCTGAACGGAAACCACAAGGGGGTCCAAACGAGCCCACGTTGGGCCTCCAGTCTGCCTTTTTATTAAAATCACATGTTTGCAGCATCACATCCTTTAACACTGCAGGGTCAGGATGAGCTCTGGTTGAAAGGGTTTACAATCTGGGATGAAAACTGAAATAGCACTCTCTGAAGACAGAGAGCAAGACTCCCAGTCCCTGGTCTCATGCTGAACGAGCACACCCAACACCTACTCGGAAACGGTCTTTGAAACCCGACCTCCCCACTTAGGAGAACCTTCCAGAGCTTCTGCAGGAGCCGGCCCTGTCCCCCAGGCGCAAGCAGCGAGTCACAATTTCCACTTTTCCAGCTCAGATGTGTTTAAGAACACCACATTTCAGAACAAGACAAAAAAAAAAGTCTGGTCTGGCTAACAAAGAGTTGCTGTACCGCTGCCTCTTGAAGTCTGTGGAATGGCACTCATTTTTTTAAAATTAGACAGTCAAACTGAACACACTCAATTCACCTGAAATCAAACCTATGAATTCAGGTAAAAGAGTCTCTGCTCCCCTTGCCCAGCCAGGCGAGCTGCAGCAGTTCTCAAACTAACAGACAGGGGGTTGAGTTTAACAAGCTTAACAAGCAGAGTGACTCTGCAGGCCTGATGAACTCCTGTTCTGTTCAGTACAGGCTTTGAAGATTCATTTTCTGAGACTATGGACCCCCTAGGCCTTGAATTGCCATTAAGACACTGGACTCAGGCACATGCCAGAGGAGCAGGGTCATCGCTGCAGCGCAGTATCACTCCCAGTTTCCTTCTCTTTCCAGCGCGAGCAGCGCTTTGTGATCAAACGTAATGAGAGCTGAGAGTCAGCCGTGGAAGTGTCTCTGCACGCTGTTTTCTCTGCTGCGTTATCTACAGGCTCTGAGAGGCAGATGAGAGGGATTTTTTTGTGAAGGCAGTAACAAGCACCCCAGGATCCGGACCCCCTGCCACTCGCTGCACAATTTCACACTCCGCAGTGCTTTTGTTTATTCCGTTTAGTTTCTTTTTGCTGCTTGCAGCTTCTCACTTTACTTTAACCCTGGCAGCTATTCCAGGGTTTCTTAACTATTCATTTCCTCTTTAGATGCTTCCTCACCAACTATGCTACCCAGCTCCTGGTCCAGGCCCTGGTACTCTCCCGCCTAGACTACTGCAACTCCCTCCTGGCTGGCCTCCCTGCGTCTGCCACCCGTCCGCTCCAGCTCATCCAGAACTCTGCTGCTCGCCTGGTGTTCTCTCTACCTCGCTTCGCCCACGCTACTCCACTACTCCGCTCGCTCCACTGGCTCCCGATCACCGCTCGCATCCAGTTCAAGACTCTTGTACTAGCCTACAGATGCCTTGATCAGACTGCACCCAGCTACCTCCAGACCCTCATCTCTCCCTACACCCCCACTCGACCTCTCCGCTCCGCCTGAACTAAAAGACTGGCTCTACCTCCGCTACGCTCCCCTGCCTCCCGAGCCCGCTCCTTCTCCACCCTTGCTCCGCAGTGGTGGAACGACCTTCCTACAGATGTCAGGACTGCCCAGTCCCTGACCACATTCCGGCGCCTCCTTAAGACTCACCTCTTCAAACAGCACCTGTAGAACTCCTCTGTTGTATCCTGGGACACTATCACCCTTCATTTAAATATGCTTTATTTTGCTCTTATCTGCCCCCTATTTTACTGCATTTAATCCTGTACCTCAGAATATTGTAATCTCCCAAGTGTTTAATCTGTAGTATTTTGTACTTAATCATATCCTGATGTAACTATCACTACTTAATCATATCCTGATGTAACTTTCACTATTATCTGCTGTATTATTGAATTGTGGTTTGTCACACTTGAGAATTATTGTATTTCTTGTTCTTATTGTATGACTTATATTGTAACACTTGAATGTATTTGTATTTGCTTGCGATTGTAAGTCGCCCTGGATAAGGGCGTCTGCTAAGAAATAAATAATAATAATAATAATAGATGCTGCAGCAGCTCAAACGACTGACTATTCCATTCCATCACCTGAATCAAACTGGGTTACACTGCCCCCCTCTCCCTATCACTTCCAGTTAACAAGGTTTTTGTTATGAGTTGATACCTATGTGTTGTTCATGGAAAGGGGAAGTTTAGATGCACACATTGCATGAAATAATTAGTGCGGACAGAATCCATGTGATCCTGTAAAACTGAAAAATCTCTTATTTCTAGCACAGGTTATTGGGGCCGCGTTTGCTAAGCCTGGAAGCACTGCTCGGGGGGAGTGGGGGCCCCACATAAACAATAAGACTGTCAAGCTGTCCTTGTCTGTGCTGCTGCCCAACTGGATGCTATAGCTCCTTCACTGCCAAATTACAGCGGCAAAGTAGGAACAATAAAACCACCTGAAGCACTTAAACAAAATAGTGCTGTTCAGACTTCCAATTAATCCATACTGGAAATGGCTGTATCGGGGCAACGGACACGCACACACAGACACACACACACACACACAGACACAGACACACACCTTCAGCGAGCTGGAGTGAAGCTCATATGGAACCGCCTGGCCGGCAGCACCAGCACATCGTCGATAATCTGATCACTACAAGTTAGCGCTTTAGATGTTGACTTTGTTCTTTTGCAGGGAGTTCAAAAGAGAAAAGAGAAACCCTGATGCAACCAGCGTCTTACTCCCCATACATCTGAATACAGAACTCAGCAGTCTCTTACTGCCGGACAAAGTCAAAGAATTTGAGAGGAAGGAGGCTAGAAGGAGTTAGAAAGGGTGTAAAGGGTTCAAGCTGACACATGCACACTACAATGCACCACAGCCACAACGTACCTTCTAGGTGATAGTGCTCATCACCCAGAGTCTCCAGGCACGCTTCTCCTGCGGGGTCCTGTGAAGAGAAGGAAGCAAGCATTAGTGAGGAAGGAAGAACGCTTTCTTGTTTCCAATTCCTTTTAAAATCAATTCCCAATTCCAATTCCAATTCAAAAGGAATGCCTTCAAAAGGAACTGGAATTGATGAAAACGGAATGGGAATTGGAATTGTGGGAATTGATTTTAAAACGGAACCGAAAAAAAAAAGTAATTGACCCCAGTCCTGGTTTCCTTTTACTTACAATTAAAAAAAAAAAAAGAACAAATTCTCTGCAGTTGATTTATTCTTGCCCTTATTTGGCTGTTCTCCACAAAATATTTCCTAACGGCCATTCAATTCCCATGTGGTTTTTAGCTTAAACCTGGCATACAACAAACCAAAACCCACATCAGCATGAACTGTTCTGTAACAAACACACAAAGTGAATAAACTCAATGTCTTTATGGACAATAAATACCTGGGAATATTTAGGACCGCTTCTCTAAGCATTGGACACAGGAATTAAAGACCAACTTGGAAAAGGTATGAATATCAATGCTATAATTTCGCTTCAATGAAAATGATAGCAACTGAATCTCAGCAACAAGCAGAACACATTGATAACACTGATACTCCCCACCCGATCCCACTCCTGTATCGCTATCCAGCGCGCTTTTAATAATTGCAGTGGGGATGTCTCTTGCACTACAAGAAAGCAGCAGTGCAATCACTAGAGAGCTTGTCACCTTGCAGTCCGGGATCTCACTGTGCTACATGCTAGGACCTTTTTGTTTTATTTGCAGTGCATGAAATATTGGCACAAAACACGGGTTCCTCGGCTCTGCATTTGGAAGGTATTTAAAAAATGGAACAAATAGAACTCCAAACACAAACAGCTGAGGCGTGATTGCAACCCTCTCCTCCACTCTCTCTCTCTCTCTCTCTCTCTCTCTCTGAATGCAGTGCCCATGTTTCACACCCACGCGCTGGCGGGTTATCTGGATGGTAGAGTTATTTATGCACCATGTGTCTGTTGTCACCACTGGTGTGCGCACCCCAAGGATCAAATTAAAAGCTTATTTTCCATGTGATGAAGGAGTCCTGAAATAGACACCCCTAATAAGCCAGCATGCATATTCTATAGGCACTTACTTGTACCAGCAAATACAAAAGTGTATACAGTACAGTGCATGAACACAACAGAACTATATACACCCTGGATTCTGAAGGCAGGGGTTCCACATTTTGTACAGGTTTTTGGCTGCTGTTGTATTAAATGTTAAAGTTATGACAAGTACAGCACTTTCTAGAGCAGAAAGTAATTTATTCTACACAACAGTGAATGACACTCTTATTTATTTATTTATTTTTCATTTCATGAGCTTTCAGGGTAACAAACTACTGTAATAAACCTTCCAACCCCCTTCTCTCGATAGCTAGACAGACAGATAGATAGATAAATAGATAGATAGATAGATAGATAGATAGATAGACAAATAGACAAATAGATAGATCTGCACTCTCCCTGTGGTGTCTGGCACATCTGGGAGAAGTGCTTTCAGAGACATGGGAGAACCTCATCAGAGAGAGAGAGAGAGGGGGGGGGGGGTTGCAGCCCTCCGCTCACAGTGCTACAGTAAACAGCCTAACAGGAGGGTCTGTGAACACTCAAAGCTAGATCTGCTGCTGTTAAAAACAGGCCTGCCACCCCACCCCACATATATAATGTAAGCAGGAACATTTTCTATGTTTTTTGGCTCTGGCATCAAAGACTTAAAAAAGAAAAAAGTATCGTGGAGTTCTTGGACTGTCCATGCATTGAATGTCATCAGTTCCCTGGCTCTGCTCTGTATTCAAGGACTCCCTTAAAGACCTGCTCAGCTGCAGAGGAGCCCGGTTTGAAAGTGCTCTGTGGATGAGAACCTGCCTGTTGACTGACAGGCGGAATGGAGCGCTTCCTCCTCTCTGGAGGAGCAAACCTCGAACGGAGGACAAAGTCCATCAGGAAAATCGGATTTAATCCCCAGGAGTCAAGGTCGCCTCCTAGAAGATTATCCAGAGACTCCACCCCGTCAGGTTTATAACTCAGTGGGTGGCCAAGATACTTCAACTGAAGAGAGAAACTCCAGACAGGTTCTTTAAAGCTGAAACTTTATCATCAGCCAGCTATTTAAACTTGGTCTGAACTCCACTAATATAGTCGGCCAGACCCCAGCATGGAGGGTTGGATTACACAGACAGGGGGAGCACTGACACTAAAGAGATTGCAATTCTGATCAGGTTATGTATACAGTATATACAGATATTTATATACGTGTCAACTTCCTAATGTTTCAGTATGTTTAACATACCTTTGCCAACAGAAAAAGTGTTTGAAAACAAACAGTAGAGGTACAAACAGTGAGTCACATTTTCTCAAAACTCCAAGCAACTGCACTAATTGCCCCAAGCAGTCAGTGCAAACACGCCAACCCAGCCCCCTCTCTCTGTAATGGAGCTCTTCCACCCAGCCCCCTCTCTCTGTAATGGAGCTCTCCCACCCAGCCCCCTCTCTCTGTAATGGAGCTCTCCCACCCAGTCCGCTCTCTCTATAATGGAGCTCTCCCACCCAGCCCGCTCTCTCTGTAATGGAGCTCTCCCACCCAGCCCCCTCTCTCTGTAATGGAGCTCTCCCACCCAGCCCCCTCTCTCTGTAATGGAGCTCTCCCACCCAGTCCGCTCTCTCTATAATGGAGCTCTCCCACCCAGCCCGCTCTCTCTGTAATGGAGCTCTCCCACCCAGCCCCCTCTCTCTGTAATGGAGCTCTCTCACCCAGCCGCCTCTCTCTGTAATGGAGCTCTCCCACCCAGTCCGCTCTCTCTATAATGGAGCTCTCCCACCCAGCCCGCTCTCTCTGTAATGGAGCTCTCCCACCCAGCCCCCTCTCTCTGTAATGGAGCTCTCCCACCCAGCCCCCTCTCTCTGTAATGGAGCTCTCCCACCCAGCCCCCTCTCTCTGTAATGGAGCTCTCCCACCCAGCCCCCTCTCTCTGTAATGGAGTTCTCTCACCCAGCCCCCTCTCTCTGTAATGGAGCTCTCTCACACACTAGCTATGGCCCTCTCTCTGTAATGGAGCTCTCCCACCCAGCCCCCTCTCTCTGTAATGGAGCTCTCCCACCCAGCCCCCTCTCTCTGTAATGGAGTTCTCTCACCCAGCCCCCTCTCTCTGTAATGGAGCTCTCTCACACACTAGCTATGGCACAGACAGGGTGCAAGGTCTCTCGCCATCGATGCCACAGAGGCTGCACGGCCCCACTCGCTAACCCCTGCAAACCTCAGCTCTGGATTCAGAAGAAAATAAATCAAATTAAATCTAAATCAAAACACTCTTCGCTTTTTAATCTAACCGAACAGATATCATTCCAGTGCCCCACGCTGTACAAGTCACTTCACTACAGAGGGGATAGCCATGAACAGGAGAATCCAGGACCCAAGAACGTATTCATTGGTTGGTGTCTTTGAGTATGAGTAACAGCTGCGCTGATAGTTCTTACTTCTATGTACTGCTCTTACCTGATACTGTGACTTGGTGAGCTCTCTCTTTACATGGTCCAGGTCAGACATCTTCAAACCCCAGAACAGCAATACAATTCCCTCAGCCTCCTATTTGTTGTGTCTCCTGCAATGCTGAAGCATTATTCACTGCCAGTAATATCCAGCATCAGAGTCACACCAAAGAAACTAAAGAAGAAGGCGGCAGCCTCATGAGCTTCACATTGGAATCCCCATCGATCTTTTTCTTGAGCTCACATCCCTGGCTCTTGAACCAAATCCTGAAGTTCAATAGCCAAGATAATATATTTAAGAAAGGGTCAAATCCCCTTGAAGGATTAAAGCCCCCTCTCGCTTATTAATTGCTGTGAGAACGCTCCTAATCCCCCCGACTTCACTTCTGACTCGGAACCCTACTTTGAGCCCAGCCCTGTTCAGATCAATACACACACACACATAAAAGAGCACACTGGCTGCTCTTTTCCAAGCTCTGGTACCCTGTCATGCCGCGATTCTTGTGGCTGGGCTGCTTTTCTACTTTACTGCTTGAAGATCTGCTGAAACTCCGAGCTAGCCACAGCATTCCTGCGTTTCCACTGTGCTTTGAAAAGCACCAGACCTGGTGAATTCAAAGCCTGCAAGATTAAAGTAAAAAAAATAAAACCTGGCTCTCTAGGCCCACTGCAAGGAGCTGGAGCTTCCCCACTGATTGAAGTCACAACCGCTGCGCTACAAAAACATCTTGATATCCCGATAGGTGATATTTCATACAGCACACAGCTGGAAGACAATTAGCAATTATTGGTTAAAAATGATAACTGCGATTGTGATTATCTTACATCATGTTTCACATCCCATTCATTCACAGAGATTCCCAGGGCCCCAAAGCAAACCCTCTCAGCACTCAGCTCCCAGGTAACCCCAGCAAACCCTCTCAGCACTCAGCTCCCAGGCAACCCCAGCAAACCCTCTCAGCACTCAGCTCCCAGGTAACCACAGCAAACCCTCTCAGCACTCAGCTCCCAGGCAACCCCAGCAAACCCTCTCAGCACTCAGCTCCCAGGTAACCACAGCCAGGAGATGTCAAACCCCTCAATGGTTCTGCGAAAACAAGCGTATTTACTGGGTTAATCTGGGTGCAGAGAATAGCGAGCTCTCGTAATCCTAACAGCAAACTCAGAAACACGTTCCTCCCATTCGCGTCAGCGGACTCAAGCAAAACAAATAGCAGCACTGCAGAACATGTTTCATTGAAGACTTTGTGCAATAACACTGCAGTACTTTCTACTACTATAAATAAAAAAAATATTTTTTAAAAAACATGAAACAATTGCTCTCTGCAGTTGTTGAGAAAAGGTCTATCTTAAATTAAAAATGGTACTAGAACTATATTTAGATCTGAGATACTGCGCTTTATAGAAACATAAAAGCCAAAACAAGTTTCATCCAAACTGGGATTCCAGCCCCGTCTCTCATTTAAATCTGCTCCAGACTTTTTTTTTTGTTCTTTTTTTTATATAAAAGAAACTTTCAGCAGCCAGCACAACTACACACAGCAGAAGCATTTTTGTAAGTCGTGCAATAGGAAATTCATGCAAGCAATCCTCCTGATGCTTTTCACTGGAAATCTGCAGCCAGCTGTAATTAATAACAAGGCAGGTGACCCTGATTGGAAGCGTGGCTGCTGAAATATCCTGCCTGCTGAAACAATCCAGACCGCAGCAAACACGTTCATTCCCAAAAGGATTTGCATTCAATGCCAAAACCTGCTTTCAGATAATTAAGTAACAACGCAGATTGATTTTCTGGAGGTCTTCTGGACGGGATCCACTTTGTTTTGCGGCTTGCTTTTTGCAGTTGGAATGACCTGCAAACGCTTGTGTAAAAGGTGCTTCTCACCACAGAGTGCCCCCTCGGGCACCAGCACAGCAGCTGCACACACTCAGCTGCCAGGGAGAGTCAGTCTCAGATCCCAGCTCAGCCTTGTCATCTCTGCCAACGGACACAGAGCACAGCACGTGGACTTGACTTGTATACGAGGTACATGAAACCAAAAGGTACGCCTGCATGGGAGGAACCTTCAGATGTAAAGAATGCAAAGTGAATAAGCTGGGACAGGTAGAACAAGCCAGTGCTCTGCATGCACCACTACAGCACGCTTGAGTTACTGTAATGGTTCATATTTTAACCAACGTGGAATTCTTCTGCTTGTCCCTCAGCTGGCCTCGGAGTTCCGGGGTGTCTATTAAGGAATTTTACAAGCAGTGGTATAAACAAGATCACCATCGTGAGTGATTGGCCTTAACAGCTGAGGAGCTGCTCTTGTCTACTTGAAATATCTTCATTTACTCCTGGCTCCAGTCCCTTAAAAGCAGGTCAGTGCTCCCTGGAGCCTCTCAATGCCTACGCTTCACACAGACAGAGCGGAACACTGAAGTAGCTGGGGCCAGGGCGTTCTCGTACTCCTCGCAAGGCAAAGTAATGCGTCCCATGCACTGGGACCACGTCTTAACGCCTCTGACACAGTCAGCAGCAGTGACTTGGGGAACGTGTCAAAGGGCCCAGAAAAGTTGCAAATTGATATAACAGTAATCATACCCTGCACATCAGGAATGGCAGATGTGGTTTGGCATAAAAAGGCTCCAGCTGTGCCGACTCTAATGCCTGGAATCTGCTTCCGTGGCATGCAGCTGGTTTCACTGATGAAGCCACACTTTGCAGAAGGCCCCAGCTTCTACAGACCCCCCTGTTAGTCGCTGCCACATCCACTGTCGTCAGCACTGCCCCACTCATCCATGCTGGAGTCTGTTTTACATGTCTGGAATAATCGGGCAAGCCTGCTCAATGTCTGATCACACGAAGGGACTCTTAGTGAAGTGAATTCCCTTATAAAAGTTTCCCATAGTAAAAGCATAGTATAGTAAAGTATAGTAAAGCACAGTGAAAGCAAAAAAAAAAAAAAAAAAACACAACAACAACAACAACAACAACAACAACAACAAGGTTAACTATGGTAAATGCATAGAATAAGCATATGAAAAGCATACACAAATACTGTGGTAAACTTCTATAAGGGTTCAGAAGGGAATCATTTGAAACTATCGAACTAGCAAGAAAATACTCGTGAAAATACTCGCGTTACTGCTGCTTCCTGCAACCACGCAGTTTATTGCAGGTCTGCAGCTTGAGATATTCTGTTGAGGACTCGAAATCTAGATAATTCGGGAGATTCAAATACCTGAGCGAAGAGCCACTATACTATTTGCAGGTACCCAATAAATCACAGAGCCCTCGCACCAGGCACAAAGATTATTTACTGTCTATCTAAAGCCAACAGCACACGTTCTGACAATGTGCTCACTGAACGATGGTTTTCATTGATCCAGAGCCAGTGCTTACTGGAGCCGATCCCACGCTCTATTTCAGTAGAAAAACTCTGGCGCTCAAATCAAGAGAGAGAGAGAGAGAGACAGAGAGAGAGAGAGAGAGAGAGAGACAGAGAGAGAGAGAGAGAGAGAGACAGAGAAGAGAATGGGCCTGTCCCGAATACTCGAAACACCTTCACACTTGACATTTAAACACGATGCAAGATATGCAAAAAAGAAGAGAAATCTTGATAAAAACAGCCGGAAAAGCAGGCTCCGCTACACCACCCTGATCAGACTCAAGTACCTGGATCTTCTATTGAGAGCCTGAAACTCCTGCCAGAATTCAAAACGTAGTTATATTCATCCTTCCAGGAATAAGCTGCAGGTCCTACATTTAGAGTGGGCTACATTTCCTCTGCGCTGCAGCCACTGCACATGTGTTCCTTCATATAAACAAGAGGAAAAACAGCAGTGCTGCATCTTTGCTGACACTCCGCCTCCATGAAGGGTCAGCTCAGCAGTGCTGTGACCCATGCATTTGTGTACTCGGCACTCAATGGATTGAGTTAATCAGCCACAGGTCCCCAGGACTTCAAAGGGTGTGGATAGAGCAAAGATAAAGGGAGCTGCAGATCACACAAGGGAAGGTCTCCTCCACCATCTCTCTTTAAACAGAGCGCTGTCATAATAACCTCAAACAGGTCCTTGTCTCACTGCGACAGGCAATGGGATTCAGAGTGTCCTCCCCTTTCCCCGCTATCCGTTACCCCCCAGGCAGGACAACACACAAAACCACAGCAGAACAACAAACTTAACATCATGTCATCTGAAATTTAAACAAACAGTGATTACATACATATATACACACACACATACATGTATAAAAAATAAAAAAGCAGTTGGTATGAATCATTTCAGGTGACATTTACAATTTATAAACTTGTGTGGATTCCAGTTTGCAGTCATCGATTTGCACCACCTCTTTCGATATGGCTGGGCTCACGTGTCCAATTGTTTTTGGGGGATCCCACCATGCAGACCACACCATGTTCTCCCCACCTCTGCTTTCATACACCAACTGTAATGGCTCTGAAATTGAACCCTAAACTGAGCACATTCTGAGGGGATTACAGAGTGGAGCCAGGCCCTGACAGGCGAGAAGTCTCAGACTCAGTTAATATTACATTTCCTAGTGAGGTTCAAGCATCTCCCAGGTCAAGGCAGGGCTGCAGAGTAGCTGTGCACGCACACCGTGGGGACCCAAAGGTTTGGTCAGGACCCCCCCCCAGAAGATTCTCTTCCTGCTATAATGTTTTGGGAGCCGACAGGAACGTTCTCATGTCAGCCTCAGCTGCCATCGGAAACCCCCTTCTTTGCTATTTTTTTTGCACAGCTAATCAAATCTCTTATCAGATTCAAAGTCAAATAGAAATATTAAGCCTAGCCTATAACGAGAACTTTTGTCTTTTGCTACATTTTAAATGTGTAATTATTTGGTTCCGGAAGGTTTGGACATTCTGCTACCCTGGGTCAAAGCTTGGCTTCTGATGTCATTTTTTCCCCCGCTATAGCCCATCACGTATGTTTATTTTCACAAATATTTCTGTCTGTGGCCTAATGCTGGTGTCAAGGAGAGGCTCTTCTTAATTTTAAGTAATATCAGATTGCTTCTGAAAAGGGATTTCTGTTGAAGGAAATACATACAATAACCCAGGCCTAAACACCCCAGCAAAACTACAGCAACAGCACACAGAGAAACACAGGTGGCAGACAAGTGGTGGGGGTTAATGCAAGTTCTCACTGAGTGAAGTCCTCTTTCTCGAGAGAGATATTTTTACAATTTTAATTGTGCGTTTCTTTAAACCGTAGCATATAATAGTTTAAAGCCTGTTTCTGTCTCCACCAAATTAAAGCACACACATCCATTGCTCAGAGCTAAACAATCTCCACTGTGTAGTTTAATTGTGTGTTCCCTAAAACTGCAGCCCCCAGAGAGCAAGGATATAGTTAGAGAGAGTTCTAATTACCGGCCCATGCGCAGCTCTTTAAGCACACTACAGGCTCTAGCATGCCATTCACCCTCATGCTTTACCATCTGCACTGCAGCTCTAACAGTCACAAGTCTGCAAGTTGCCTTTTATTAACGGTGTAAAATTTACGGTAAGCTTCAAGGAGCTGTACGCACTAATTCAAGATTTAAAGCAGCACACAAAGCCTAAGGAGCACACGTGGTCAGAGGTGCAGGCCTTCAGCCTTTACACACAAAGCCTGCCTGGCTCGCTCGCTGCCTTCCTCCTTCACAGCAAATAGCTGCTGGGTTCTCTGTGTGGGGTCCCGTCCCCACGTCCCCACGTCCCCACCCCAAATACACCCAAACATCTCCTGGTTATTTTGCAATCCTAAATAACCCTTTGAGAATTTAAAAATCTGTCATTTAAAAATCAAGCCTCCAACATTTGTATTTCAACTTGTTAAATACCGGTCACACAGATGTGATTACTGTCCGCTAAATAAATTATAGGACTGGAGAGAGAGAGAGAGAGAGATAGAGAGAAAGCAGCCATGCCCAAGAGGAATTCAGTGCACAGCATGCTGCCTTTGTTCTTAACAACAAAAACATGATTGAGGCAGAACGACAGACGGTACTAATTTCACTCTTCGCGTTGTTATTAACAATGCCTTCAAGTGGGATTTTTGCATAGGAAACAGAGCCACCAGCAAAGCTATCCATTGCAGCATCTGAAACAGAAAGTCAAATTCACATTTTCTGCATGTGGCTGAATCGAAATGTCCTGAAAGTCAGTGGCCTTAGTAAGTCACCCACACACCGGTGTCAGAATAGCATGCATATTGGAGCAAAGCAATGCTATGAAGAGTGTGCACACTGGATCAGAGCAGAGCTACGCTATGAAGTGTGTGCATACTGGATCAGCGCAGAGTTACGCTATGAAGAGTGTGCACACTGGATCAGAGCAGAGCTACGCTATGAAGAGTGTGTATACTGGATCAGAACAGAGCTACGCTATGAAGAGTGTGCACACTGGATCAGAGCAGAGCTACGCTATGAAGAGTGTGCATACTGGATCAGAGCAGAGCAATAGTAAGTAGTTGCATGTACAGTACAGCAGACATTGCTCTGAAAAACCTTCAGCATCTTAAAGGGAAAGTCCCAGCACACACATAACCCCTGGGAGCCCTCACTAATTTTAATTAATTAACCCAGAGAGAGAGAGAGCCCCGCCCCTGCACTCCAGACCAGGCTAACTACCAAGCAATCTGCTTTGTAGATTCAAACCGAGGTCAACTAAATTGGTTTCCTGAATCCCGCAGAAGCACTTACACCCATTAAAACCCATAGGCGCAGTTTCCTGAACTCGGTTTGGGTGCTGAGCTTACAAACAACGCATCTCATGGGTGGACCCAGTGCAGGTTTAAATGAACACATACAGTACAACTGCCTGTACTATATGCATGGACCCTTGAAGTCACGTCTATAGCTGCTTGACCCCTCCCCCAGGACGTCATGTTTTATTTGGAGCTGGTCAGTTTTAGTGGTTACTGTAATGAACTTCAAAGGGGCTATTTATTCACACTTGTGTTGACTCATTTCAGTGGCGCACAGTGGGTTTAGTCAGGCACAGCTTACTGTGGTGGCAGTCTGGATGCTTTGAGAGTTTTAAAGGGCAGACTCCCCCTTCGCTGACATGCGGAGGTGGGAATTTTAAATGGCTCCTGCTGCTGGCTCAACCAGAAGGGTTTTCTGGACAAGCTACTGTACAGCACATGCAACGAGAGTGCGCTGCTCTCTTCTAATACACACACCAGCTCTGGGCAAAATGGACTTCCTTTGTGAACATGTGGGTGTCTGGGTGACGACTAACAGCACCGACTCTCAGGACATTGCTGTTAGAAACAGCTTTGCCTCCAGCGGCATTTAAAACACTACATTTTGTATGATGATAAAAAAAGCCCAAGTAGTGAAACAGAACAGATTAGCCATATTGGGAAGCATTATGCTAATGTATCCAATTACGTTGTAATCCGGTTTAATCCACTTTGTAAAAGTTACCATAAATGCAGTAAAACAGACTCCAGCATATCCCTGCAATGTAACTGACTCTTTGGAGACTATCCTAAATGGTAAGCTCGGTCTGGCTGGTAATCACACACTTGTAAACTGAGGGCTTTTTGTTTTTAAACTTGAGGCTTCCTTTACAGACAGCTCCACCGCACGCTGCTTAGTTTAAAAATGAGAACTCGAGAGAAATGTAGGCGCTGTTCCTGTGAAATCCAGCACCCAAACTAAAAGCTGGCCTTTCTCTCTTGGAGTCTGATTCAGTTAGCAAATCAATGCTTCAGAAACCTTAAATCAAGGTTATTTGAGAAAAAATAATTAGGGAGAACTTGCCACCAAAGCAAGATCTTCTTTACAAACACTTTCACAGGAGGGTTCCAGCAACGAGTAGATGTGCTCAGTGGAGTGCCTATACCTGGTGAGCTTTCTTAGTAAGCTACTGACCTGCACACAGTGAAGATATAATAGTGCACATTGATCTTAAAGCTGTACCCACACAGCATATAGAAATACACAAAGAAAGAACATTGCTGACCTCCAGAGGGGAACGAACCCCTCTGACAGCGATCAATAAAAACCATGAAGAAACACGGCTTTCTTTTTCTTCTACTCTTAATGACTCACTTCCTCTTGGATGTTAGTTCTTCATTTCCTCATTCAGATCAGACCTCAGCCAGCCAGCAGGTCTGTGCTGGGCACACTGAGCCATTGAAAAACCTCTTTACGCTCTTTGCAATGTGCCCGAATTCTCATGTGGGCTGTAACCTCACAATAATTAGACGTAATAAACAGAACATTACACTGGGTATGTTTACAATCTCCACCCAACATGCCGTCATGTGCTATTTAAAGGGTTATTTCACACACTGTGTGTCTAAACGAATGTTCATAAACTAGACCCGCTTTCCAACTGAATTAAACTAAATGAGGAACGCTGGCTTCAGCTTTATTGTTCAGACCTTTTTAAAAACTTACAATTAAAATAATTTTCAAGGGAGTGACACCATTTACAGTAAAGTCCTTCAAAAAAATGTTTTCTCCTATACAGCATGCCATACAATAACCCTGATGCACTGCACATCCCGTAACACACACACCTGGGAGTGCCCAACCCGTAACACACACACCTGGGAGTGCCCGTCCCGTAACACACACACCTGGGAGTGCCCGTCCCGTAACACACACACCTGGGAGTGCCCGTCCCGTAACACACACACCTGGGAGTGCCCGTCCCGTAACGCACACACACCTGGGAGTGGCCGTCCCGTAACACGCACACCTGGGAGTGCCCGTCCCGTAACACACACACCTGGGAGTGCCCGTCCCGTAACACACACACCTGGGAGTGCCCATCCCGTAGTGCTCACACCTGGGAGTGCCCATCCCACAGACCCTTGGGATGTTGAATAGATTCCTTTTTTTTTGTTTGTTTGGGTTTACCCCTTGTGCTACAAAGATGCTTTTAACACATGAATTTAAATCAAGCACAGACTATTCAAAACACAGGAGTAGACTGATAAGCAATCAGATAGAGAAAAAACCCTTCTGTTTCAACAATTTCTAAACACAGTTTATTTTGAATCCATGTCCTGCTTTTCTTGTTCGCTAGCCCTATTGTCTGCACTGAACCACTGGGATTTAAACTATTTTAAAACTAGCATGTGCACTCTCCTTGTATCTAGAACCACTGGGATTTTAACTATTTTAAGAGGGGAGAGTGTTCAAGGGAGTTGTCTAACACTTCCACATTTTTACAGGGGGGGTCTATGGAACCCCAAGCTGACGAAGGGTCATCAACTGTATTGCTAGTACATCCTAATGTTTCAATTCCTGCTCACAATCTGAACCAAAGCAAAACGGTGCAAGTCCAGGGCTGTGACCGAGGTCTAAACAGAATAGAACTGAAGTACCATGGCGTATTAATCTGCCGTTTTAAAAAAGTGGGAGCCACAAAGTACATGCACTGAGGCTTTAAGTCAGCAATATTTTTGATATAATAAATTGCCCATTATTCTACACACAGCGGAACTGGGGAGAGTTTAAAAGGGCATTTTCCCCACTTATAAGCTCTACTTATTTTGGAAAAGGAATAAAAAAAAAACTAACAGAATGTAGGAGTTAATAAAATCAACCCTTTGTAAAACCCTCTGTGTATAATGGGGTTTAATCTGTTTTTTTTTTTTGTTTGTTTTTTTTAGACCAACTGTGCTCCTGGGTTACCAGATATTATCAGTCGGACAGTAATATGCAAAGTCTAGCCTTTTTCCACTGGTGCACAGCAATCAGGAGAGCTATAGAATTTCACTGCATCCGCATGTAAAGAGGGCTGGCTAAGATTTAGTCAGATTTCATTGCAATAAGTTGCAGGACTGCTGGGCAAATGCAAGAAACAAGGTGGAGGAGGACGATAGGGGAAAAATCCCATGCATGAATATACAGCATGTTCAACAGTTCACTCTGACCTGCTATTTCAACCCTGGAGTCACTTAAAGAAAAAAAATGACCACACAGCACTGCTGCTGAATTCAGTGCAAAAATAAAAAATATATATTAAGAAAAGAGCCTGCTTGGCGAGTTTCTATTTCTGAACTTTTTTTAAACAGCAAGCTCCTCTCGTTAAAAGGGCTGGTGCGCAGGCGGCTTTCTTTAAGAAAACACGTCTGTCTGAAATCACACACGTCTCCATCAGGCCCAGAGCCGGAAAGATCTGTGGACTGCCAGGCACGGAGCCAGACTCCCAGCCCCTTTGAAGTTACAAAAACATCCTCTAGCTGGAATACATTCATGAAACCGCAGGACAGGTCAGGCTTTAAACAACATTCACTGTGAGATCACCTGCAGTGTGCCAGCACGTCGACGCCTAGTTCAGCAACACGACCCTCCTTTCATTCCCCAACCGAGTCATCTTCCTGCGAGATCACCTGCCGTGTGCCAGCGCGTCTGAGCCTAGTTCAGCAACACGACCCTCCTTTCATTCCCCAACCGAGTCATCTTCCTGCGAGATCACCTGCCGTGTGCCAGCGCGTCGGCGCCTAGTTCAGCAACACGGCCCTCCTTTCATTCCCCGGCAGAGTCATCTTCCTGCAATCCTTAGACAAATCTGCCACCAAACTCCTCTTGCTGTCATTCAAAACTGAACTCTGCTGGAATAAACACGCAATTCAGCATTCATTCTCTCTCGCTCCCTGGTAAGTTTTCTGCACCATACCATACTGCAGCTCACAGGGGAAGCATGGTACCAACCATGACAAGCGTGGCAAACTGTACACTACCCAGGGAAACTTTTATAAATCAGGAACAAGTGGTAGAAATAAGAAGTACATCACTAAAGTACATCGTTGTGCAAGTTGCTAAGGGTCATGATATTCTATAACTATCAACAGTACAGTGCAGATGAAAGATAAAGATGAAATCTGTTACTCACATTTGGAAAGACAGGCTGTATGGCTCCGTTGTCACTGAGATAATAACTATCAAAAGCATCAGTTATTTACAGCTTTGAAGAAGGAAATAGCTGAAACATTCGTGAATTTTAGTGAAGTTTACTGCAGTAATGAAAGAGCTTGCAAGCTGCAAGAACAACAGCATAATCGATTATTTAAAAGAGACCGTTTATAAAAACCACAGCAGGATTATAATTTCACTGAATATATGTTTTGGGTTTTTTTTCAAAGTTATGGCAGGGCAGCTTCTCGAACTCCATAGAGCTCACATAAACTGTTTCAAAATTTCAAAAATGTAATTAGTAATTTGTGACCAAAGTGGATATATGCATCTCAAAAAATCTATCAAGTTAACAATTAAAAAAAAAAAAAAAAACATTTACAGTAAATAGGAAACTGACTGAATATCACAGTTGAATAGTGAAGACAGCATGTGACATATACTGTAGCAGGGCTGGATTCTGGGTTAAATCTACGCTCAGTAGAAAGAACACACAGACCCCTAATCATTCCAGGAGAACTTGTATTTCCTGGTCTTCAAGCTAACACAGTAAAACTGCAACATCAGAGCAGCAAGAGCTCATTCGGGTTATACATTTAAAACATCTGCACTTTGAATAGCATCTACTGTGTACAGAACGATATTTAGATCATCTCTTGCGGGACTGAACAAACTGAAAACGTGCAAGTATTTCACGAAGGCTTGCATCCCCCAAAACAATTAATCAGCACAATACGCCACATGATATTATTTTTGCATCTATAGATATTGAAGTTGTTGTAGGATTCACCACAAGCACACATTGGGCAGCTCTTCACAGCGAGTGTTACACAGTTTCCGCTGGAATCTGCCTTGCTTCAGAGCTATCTGATCTGCACACCCTGACAGTGCAGCACTTCAAGCAAACCCTGCTTCAGAGCTCTCTGATCTGCACACCCTGACAGTGCAGCACTTCAAGCAAACCCTGCTTCAGAGCTCTCTGATCTGCACACCCTGACAGTGCAGCACTTCAAGCACACCCTGCTTCAGAGCTCTCTGATCTGCACACCCTGACAGTGCAGCACTTCAAGCACACCCTGCTTCAGAGCTCTCTCATCTGCA
Source organism: Acipenser ruthenus (assembly GCF_902713425.1). Taxonomy (NCBI): domain Eukaryota; kingdom Metazoa; phylum Chordata; class Actinopteri; order Acipenseriformes; family Acipenseridae; genus Acipenser; species Acipenser ruthenus. Next base: position 31,955,968 of record NC_081208.1, read on the forward strand.
CACCCTGACAGTGCAGCACTTCAAGCAAACCCTGCTTCAGAGCTCTCTGATCTGCACACCCTGACAGTGCAGCACTTCAAGCACACCTCGTTTGTGTGCTTTCACAGTGCTGCTCCATCAGACTGCACAGCACCCTGGATAACTTGAACAGCTTCACGCAGCCCCCTGTGCAAGGCCCCAAACAGGTTGCCTGAACACCAGCTTTAGAACAGCTTTTTATCACTTACTTTGGCCCCAAATATTTTCCTTGTGTGCGCCTGATGCCATGTGTACATCTGCATCAGTTCACCTGGGCCTGTTAAACACTGCCAAGAGAACTAGGTCACAGACCTGTGGTTAATTAGCAGCAGTCAGGGTGCTGGCTGGGGGTTTGGGTCTAGTTCCTGTTTTAAAATTCTGAACTCCAAAAATACCAAAGTATATTTCTGCCCATTTTTTTTTCTTTTTCTTTAAGTGATCCTTAATAAAATTAATTTGCAGTCGATTTGGATTGGTTTTGTTCTTCTAAACAATTCTTGAGTTTGACAAACTCTATGAACTTCCTCAAAACAACCCGAGGGAGTTTGGAGATGAAAGCCAATCAACTCTGAACCCAAACAAACCCAGCTAGCACAGTTTCTCCACCATGGTTCCTCTGGTGGTGCTGCTGCTTAGTATTATTTGTGGGTTTGCTGTACTAAAACACTCGTGGCTTCCTTTCACAGACCTCCATTAGCACTCATCTTGGACTGCCTTCCCTGATATGTGAAGTGTACCAGACTGACTGGACTTCAGTGCAAAGTTTTCAAAAATAAATATATACTTTTATTATTGCTTCATATCATAACTATTACTGTATAAACTGCGCATCAAGGTCATTTCTCAATGGTGAACAGTGCTGTTTACTTTGGTAAACACTGTGTACCGGGAAAATGAAAAGTTCCACAAAAGTGTGACCTACATTACAAGATTATTTTAAAGTTAATAAACGTTTGGACTGTCCGAACTTAAGTGGGTACGCGGCGCTGTCAAAAAAAAATAATACTACATAAAGTTAAAAACAGTCGCATCGGGGACTACAGAATTCATCTGTAATTTGAAACAAATACGCTTTCCAGTAATTAGGATGGTCACATTATAAAGACAGTCCAGCAGCTAATGTCAAACCACGATGACCATCGATGCACACCACACACTCACCGCGAGTTAACGGAGCAGGCTGCGTTCACTACAGACAGTAAACGTCTTGCTATGTTCCAGAGTAAACCTGTTCAATACAATTCAATTAACAAATACCTAAAGCGTCTTGTTTCTAACGCGTATACCGATGGCAGATTCTCCAACCGCACTTCTTGCACTGGTAAAAATGAATGTAACCATGTTAACGCAAAAAGCTAAATTATAATAACACTGACATATCCACTCCCTTTATAAATAAAAAAAAAAACTCGGAACTTTTTGACACAGATTTAGCACATAGCGGAAAACAACAGCCAAATATTTTTTTGCCCACATCAGAACTTCTTAAAACAGAATAGCTTTTAGTTTTGTGCTACTACAGCTTAGATAGACGGGTTGTAATCTAAAGTAACTGCTGAAAGAGCGGCATCAACAAAGACAGACGTGTGGTTAAGCACAGTTATTCATTTGCTCAATCGAAACGTGACTTTCACCGAACGTCGGTGACTTCACAAAGACATTACAAAAACGGATTAGCCCAATTTATAGAGTCTTTGGTACGGCACAGTAAAAACAATACACATAATTGCGTAAACTAATATAATAAATATTATTATTACAGTGCTTTAGACTATTAAAACATATTAACAGCAACGCTTAAGAAACATTAAAGTGACAGTCCTTACCCGGCTGGACACTTTAGTCGTACTGCACGCGCTCTTGTGACAGCTCGAATGCTGGTGTGCCGAGCTGCAGTAATACTTCTGTCGAGCAATCCAATCTTCAATTCCTTTCCGAGCCAAACAAGCACTGACTACGAAACTGTCTCCTAAAATCGAGAAGAAAAAAAACACAATCCATCAACTGGAATGCAAAGTGCTATCACCACCACATAGTGTAAAGCAAGCATAATTAACGCTGAAAGATGGGTTCATATTGCAACAACGACACAGTACAGGAGTGCGTGCAAATATAACATACTCGTTTGTGTTACTGTCTGTAGCTGCGTGACTGACAAAGCTGAACCGCAGTGAAAACTACAGAATCTCCACTTTCTAAAAAAAAAAAAAAGACAATATACCAGTAATATGTCTTACCTTCGGGGCTTTCTCTGGGTTTACAAACGACAGCTTTTCGGAAAAGATGGTAAAAGCAAAAACAAGAAGTATTTATTAGACAAGCGATACTACAATAACTAATAATAATATATCGGTATACGAGAAAGCATTAAAAAGCTATGCAGCCAGCCCTCTGTTATTACTAGCATTACTAACTCACCATGTTTCGAAGGAAGTTTACCCATTTCAATGCATTGGTTTATTATACTTTCCAATCATTTGATGCGTTATATTCCAGAAATTAGAGCGGTGCCTGAGTTTAGACCCCGTGAGAGAAACAGCAGCCACCACTCATTCCTTCCTGTGCCGACAGAGCCCTCAACTGATCAAGTAATTTTAGTCTCTCTCTCTCTCTCTCTCTCTCTCTCTCTCTCTCTCTCTCTCTCTCTCTCTCTCTCTCTCTCTCTCTCTCTCTCTCTCTCTCTCTCTCTCTCTCTCTCTCTCTCTCTCTCTCTCTCTCTCTCTCTCTCTCTCTCTCTCTCTCTCTCTCTCTCTCTCTCTCTCTCTCTCTCTCTCTCTCTCTCTCTCTCACACACATAAAAAACCCTTGCTTCTCCCACAGAGAAACGTGATTGACACCTCGTTCAGATTAGACAACTTTCAGGCAGCCTCTGTTGTTTTATTGGACCAAGGCGGCACATGAAAGGGAGTCGAAATCCTTTTGGAGTCTCCAAAAATAAAGAGAGCCGCGTCTGCATGCTTCGTTTACAGAGCCAGGCACTGCCAGCGGAACACAGAGCAATGGAGAGAAAGAGAGAGGAATGTCATAGAAAACACGCAGATAACACAAATACTGTCTTAAAGCAATGCACTTTTGTTTTGTTTTGTGTTCACTATCGAGTCTTTGTGAAGTGACACAATGAAAACAATTATAAAACCCGAGCTTAAACTAATGGAAACTTACGCTTCGTGTCGTGAAAGCAGCCTCATAGTGAGTCTGTTACACTTCAATGCTTTAAAAGTCTACAACAGTCATTGTCATTGTCAAATCGAATCCTGCTGCAGAGGACGTCTATTTGAGCACATTAACCCGTGGTGCAACAACACATGCCAGTAGCAGCAAGCAAGCTGTATGGAACTCAGCAGGAGTGACAATGCAGCCACTTTATTAGGAACCCACACAGCCTGCAGCGTTCAGACCCATCTCATGATATATCATTGCCATGTGTTTGTTAGGGAGAATGGAATATTCAGAAGAGTCTTTATAAACAGGTTCCAAAAGAACACTGTTTGCAGATACATCATCTGCCTATCATTGACAGCTGACATGCAGGGAATCGCAGTTTGACAACTGGAAATCAATCCAATCTATAGCTACTCCTCTGCCAAGTCTTTCATACGAAAGGATACCACATGAAAAGGGGCTAGATCTCCATCAGCTGCAGTCTGGCAGTTCCGGAGAGATTGAATAAAACAGTAAAAGCATGGAGGTATCCCTTCTAAAATGACCATAGTATTTTTGCAGGGTGTTCTTTCACATTTACCATGCTTATACCATGCATTTACAATAGTTTAACCAGGTTTTATTAATATGCTTTGCCATACCTCACTGTGCTTTACAATGCCTAACTACAGTATGCTTTACCATGCTTTCACTTTGCTTTATTCCACTTTGCTGTGCTTTTACTGTGGGAAACTTTTATAAGGGTAGCATGGTTTGTTTTTTAATAAGCTTTACCATACCTCTCTGTGCTTTACAATGCCTACCTATGCTGTACCGTGCTTTCCTGTGCTTAGAACTTAGAACCACCAGACTCAAAATACTGGAGCGTCTTGTTGTCGCAGTGACACATGTCCAGTCTCACTGGTCAGCAGGCTGCAGAGACTTCAGAGTATCAAAGAGAGCAGAACACATTCCTATCGAAGACAGCCAGCCCCATTATAAATATGCCCCCTTCTGCGTGCTCTCTCATTCCCCTGCAGTGAGGGCATTGTATTAAGGAAGGGATATTACCCAGGTAAGAAATCAATATTAGGAGCAGTTGGATGACATGAAATATCCCTGTAACACCCAAATTGAAATGCATATGTGCTTGGTGTTAGTTGGTAATACTTATTTCCTGCTCAACAGAAAAGAAGTACATGTGAAATATCATTTTCATTAATGCCATTTAAAAACAAATGTTGCAACAGTTTTTTGTTGTTGTTTGTTTAGTTTTCAGCGCTGCATTGTTAACGCATTGTTCTAGCAGATGAGACAGTCACTAAGGAAGAGAAGAAACAATGCATCCCAACAGCACCGTGCAAGGAACAAACACATGTTAAGAAAGAACTGAGTGGCGTGAAGCAGCCACTGCAGCATCTAAAGGCATACAAATACCTGGCAGGATTTTCACATTGAATTCCTAAACCCCCTAGTCCTGATGACAAACATCTTTACAGTAATCTATTCAGTAATAAAACTCTGCATCCACCCCCTCCAGAACACGATCACAATGCAGTATTCAAAGGGAGACAGTAGAACAGGTCCTTTCATCTCAGGATCCAATGCGCGAATGTGTTGCATCCTGAAACAGCACTGATTGCAGCATTGCCTTGGGAATTAGAAATACAAAAATAAAGAGTGAATATAGGACGGCTTCTGGAAACAAGAATAGTGTGCCGTGCCGTTGTATTTATAGCAAAAAAGCTCAAATGAGATGGTTGCCTGGTGAAGTATAAATGGATGTATTATTGTTAAGTCTATACCACTATCGTCATTGGGAGCCTGATGTCAGCTTCAGTGTTGTTTAGTCTGTAAACTACTATTAGATCCTGCATCCGGTCCTCATGGGAGGTTTAGCTGAAGATGGGCACGCTTTTCATATTTTATTTGTGTTGTGTTTATTTTGATATTTTAGGGGTCGTGTTTATTTTGATATTTTAGGGGTCGTGTTTATTTTGATATTTTAGGGGTCATGTGTTTATTTTGATATTTTAGGGGTGTGTGTTTATTTTGATATTTTAGGGGTCATGTGTTTATTTTGATATTTTAGGGGTCATGTGTTTATTTTGATATTTTAGGGGTCATGTGTTTATTTTGATATTTTAGGGGTGTGTGTTTATTTTGATATTTTAGGGGGGTGTGTTTATTTTGATATTTTAGGGGTCATGTGTTTATTTTGATATTTTAGGGGTGTGTGTTTATTTTGATATTTTAGGGGTCGTGTTTATTTTGATATTTTAGGGGTCATGTGTTTATTTTGATATTTTAGGGGTCATGTGTTTATTTTGATATTTTAGGGGTCATGTGTTTATTTTGATATTTTAGGGGTCGTGTTTATTTTGATATTTTAGGGGTGTGTGTTTATTTTGATATTTTAGGGGTGTGTTTATTTTGATATTTTAGAGGGGGTGTGTTTATTTTGATATTTTAGGGGTCATGTGTTTATTTTGATATTTTAGGGGTCGTGTTTATTTTGATATTTTAGAGTTGGTGTGTTTATTTTGACATTTTGGCAGTGTAAACTGGCAATGCTAAATTCATTTTTAATAAAAATCAGTTCAAAGTTCTTGGCAGCCTTTGAAATTAAGCCTTCTTCGTAAAAATAAAAGTTTCGTTTATTAGTTTAGAGGCATGTTGGGGAGGGGGTTAAAAGAAATCCGATATGAAAATAGTATTATATGCCATATGGAAGTAATAAAGAAACAGGCATGACCTTTGATTAATTGCCCCCTAACTCTCTCAATGCCTCAGGCTCAGCTCTGTTATACCTGGCAAGGTTACATTGTTGTATTTGTCCCAGTGATAATATAAATAGAAGCAAGCAGTTACTCAAATCCTGTACTTTTTCATGAGAGGATTTTTGCTGAATGCTAGCCAACCCAACTTGATTTGCCAATTGAAGTGGAACTTACACCACTTTAAATAGGCAGACAGTGCAGGACAGCCATCAGCTAGTCTTCAACCCAGCCCCAGTCACACTGAGCAGAATGCACAGAGTAGAAAGAGACGATGCTTCGCTGCAGTATGTGTGGGAAACACAAGCAAGATGAAATCTGGGGTCTAACCGGTGGAGAATCTTAGTACAGCCAGCCCTACAATGTGATCAAAAACAACCTGCAGGGGATGAGTTCCCCTAATTCGTTAAAATGGACTTGCATCACCTGCATTTGTAATCTGACGCCTCAAACAGCATTTGTATTATAAGGGCAAACAAAACAAAAAAAAGAACTAAACATTAAGCAGTTGCCAATCAATATTAGGAACACTTGGGTGACATGAAATATCTCTGCAACACCCAAATGGAAATTCATATGAGTTTGGTGTTAGTTGGTAATACTTATTTCCGGCTCAACAGAAGAGATGTACATGTGGAATATCAATTTCATTAATGCCATTTAAAAACAAAGTGTTTTTTTGTTGTTTGTTTGTTTAGTTTTCAGCGCTGCGTCTTTAAAGCATTGTTAAAGCAGTGCAGTTTAGATGAATAATGCATAATCATTTCTGCATTCATACTGTTGCTTTTTGCATGACTTCTGCCTGGTCACAAAAGCAGAGTGGGATAAAGCACATACACAAACCCACCCCCCTGCCAAACACACACACAATCAGTGCATTCAGAGGAAAACAGCAGGCGATCCCCTTTGATGTGGGGGATCAAATGAGGTTTCGTGTATTTTTGTCCAAAATGACAGTCTTGCCAGGTTTGCTAATGGGTATCTAATAGAAAAAGAGAGTTTTATGATGCTCATTAATTACCAAGAGCTGTCATGTGCTGGAGGCAGGGGAGGGGAAAGAAAGGACAGGAAAGACTGACAGGGGAAGTTGTGAAGGTAAGAGGGGCGGGAGATTGTGAGAGATAGAGAGAGAAAAAAGAAAGGCAGTGGGAAACACAGAACAAGAAAGAGGGGAGAAGAGAGCAGGAGAGGGAGAGTAGAAAAAATGAAAGAGGGGAGAAGAGAGTGAAAAAATGAGAGAGAGGGGGTTGAGAAAGAGAGATGGGAGATGGCAGTGAGAGAGGCAGAGAGAGAGAGAGAGGGAGGAGAGAGAGAGAGGAGTAATCCCCTTACCCTGATTATACAGCCACCAGCACAAGGACTTCAAAGAGCACCAAGCCTGCCTTGTGTAAACCTTTACAGCACCAGCCAAGCACGTTAATTGAAGGATCCTTTAACAAAACGGCTGTGCTATCCCCCCATGCCTGTGAGTGAGCAGGCAGGGCTCAGAGGGTACTTTAGGGCACTGTTTTGTTAAATTCAGTGTCTTCTGCAAACAACACATGGTTCGAGGCAGTCCAATCACTCAGAAATCGGAATGTTCAAGCTCCCGCGGAATTAGCTGTCCACAGATTCACCATGCTCTGCAGCTACATCGTCATCATAATCATCAAAAACAGACTGCTAAAGTGACCTGAAATATATCATTTAGTTGGTTCTACTTTTGTTAAATTAACAGATGTTTTGTCTCCTTCAAAAAGTAGGAATTAATTAAAGATGATGTGAAGAAGTAAAAGGTGGCCCACTAGGAAGTCTCATGTGATGTGATGTGATCTGAAGCACAGAGGTGTGTCATGAATAGATTCAGTGTGGTGATCTGAAGCACAGAGGTGTGTCATGAATAGATTCAGTGTGGTGATCTGAAGCACAGAGGTGTGTCATGAATAGATTCAGTGCTTCAGTGTGGTGATCTGAAGCACAGAGGTGTGTCATGAATAGATTCAGTGCTTCAGTGTGGTGATCTGAAGCACAGAGGTGTGTCATGAATAGATTCACTGCTTCAGTGTGGTGATCTGAAGCACAGAGGTGTGTCATGAATAGATTCAGTGCTTCAGTGTGGTGATCTGAAGCACAGAGGTGTGTCATGAATAGATTCACTGCTTCAGTGTGGTGATCTGAAGCACAGAGGTGTGTCATGAATAGATTCACTGCTTCAGTGTGGTGATCTGAAGCACAGAGGTGTGTCATGAATAGATTCACTGCTTCAGTGTGGTGATCTGAAGCACAGAGGTGTGTCATGAATAGATTCACTGCTTCAGTGTGGTGATCTGAAGCACAGAGGTGTGTCATGAATAGATTCAGTGTGGTGATCTGAAGCACAGAGGTGTGTCATGAATAGATTCAGTGTGGTGATCTGAAGCACAGAGGTGTGTCATGAATAGATTCACTGCTTCAGTGTGGTGATCTGAAGCACAGAGGTGTGTCATGAATAGATTCAGTGTGGTGATCTGAAGCACAGAGGTGTGTCATGAATAGATTCACTGCTTCAGTGTGGTGATCTGAAGCACAGAGGTGTGTCATGAATAGATTCAGTGTGGTGATCTGAAGCACAGAGGTGTGTCATGAATAGATTCAGTGCTCTTTGAAAGTTTTCACTTCTCGCTTGGGTTTAATTTGCAGAAGGTATTGAGTTACACTGTGTTACTCCATCTTCATGGCATCCACTGAAGTTATAATATTTAATAGTTAAATAAAGGGTTATACCAAAATATTTGCTATTCCGTCTTGCCGCAACACCACCGATTGAAATAACATTGCAGTTTTCTTTGATTTTACAGAATCTGAGCCACAGTGTAAGTGATTAGTTTTCACATTTGAATACTGTATGAAGTCTACTGTTACAGAGAATCAGTTCAGAAAGGCAGTCTGTAACTGTTAGTAATGGACTACATGGAAATGAAAACCATGTTGTGGATTACCACAGGTATGTGATAGAAGCGGCCATTCCCAGAGATTGAAACATCGTTTACATGGATTCAATTAAAGGGTTATGTAACACACCTAGTATTGTTTACAGCAAACAAATGATTTATTTTTGTGGAACATTATTCAGACATACAGTCCTATCCTGGGCACTTGCTGAGCTGGGTGCGTTACTGTACTTCCTGGATTTCTTAACAGGTGGATAAAGCTACAGCAGTTGGCTTGGGCTGGAAGCCGCAGGAACATGACATCTCTGTGCTTCGCCCTCGTGAAAAGTAAAAACAGGATCTTCCAAAGCATCTGCACCCTCGCTGCTCTGGCTACAGCCAGCAGTCACAGCGACCCGTAGAGGCACAGTCCCCAGAATTATTTTAGAGTTGTATTGTTATTTTGCTGAGCATGGTCTACTTAGGTCTCTCTTTGTATTAGTGCTGCACTACTGAGATGTACCTGTGCTGGCCCTGTGGCACAAAGTGAAGAAAATAAACTAAACTACAACACAGCCCTGTGAATGCATTCCCAAAGCTAGTCCTGAATACTACTGTCTGCATACAAAACGATAATGGAATACAAAATAAATTCAACTTGCATGTAAATGATTGACTGAGCTACTGAAATGTATTAAATTATTATTTACACCAATTCATTAGGGACCAGTAAATGTACCCTTTTGCAAATACTGATACTGTGACTGAAAGTAATACTAAAACTGTGTGCTTCAATACCGGGACACAACTATTATTAATATCGTTCCCCAGCATGAACGGACTCTGCTGTTTACTCTGCTTGGAGCCTTGATAAAAACACAGTCTGTGTTTACAAAAGGACTTCCACTTGAAAGGAAAGGGTTGAAAAGCCAAAAGGAAAGCGAGTTAAGCAGCTGAAGTGCTTGCCAGGAATGAGCTGGCTGTACAGGGCAGAGTCTGGGAGAGTGGATGGTATTTAGAACTGGAAATGGGAATTCAGAGAGAGTTCAGGGGCTCATCTTATCAAAGTGAACACTGAATGAAGCAGGGGGGCTGCTGGGTCAAGGCAGAACAGATGTGGAAAGAGGAGCCAGAGATGTGTGTGTCAAATGCCTGAGATCAACCGTGAACACAAGCGCAGAGCTGCAGATAGGGGTTACTGCCGCAGAACTGGACAGCATGCAGGCTGTTTTTTTATTCCAGTTCATAAAAAGGGTTTGCTATGCCTTTGGAGTCGAAATTGAGGGAAGAAAATGTTTTGCTTTGCATGAAAATATATGCAAAGCAAAACAGAATTTATCAGCATGATCTCTTTTAATGGAATTTTTTATTCCCCCAGGAAGTAACCTGTTCAGAACCATAACGTTAGAAGAACAAAAATAGTAAATTAAATAACAAGGAAGCTAAAAAGTTTGAATCTAAATACCAAATACTTTAACGACTTAATGGCCCATTTACTGTTCTGTTGTAGCAGTCAGAAGTGAGCGCCGATGTTAACTTTTTTTTCTCCTTCGGAGGACACGCATCGCTGCAGACTGAGCCTTGTACAGCAAACACAACACTGCAGTTCCTGACTCTCCAACTCACCTAATTATGTCACACCACATTCCTCTCTGATGAGGTCACCCTTCCATGGCATGCAGCTGCTCCCCTTTGGGTGTGACCCCTGGTTTACTCAACCACTTCAGAGCACAAATGAAAGAGCTTTTGTTTCATTTGATCCAGGCAACCAATCAGGAGAGAGACTGGAGAAGAGAGTCGAGCGACTCCAGTCCAGCTCGAGGAAATTTCTGTTTCCTTCAGAACCAGAACAATTGCTCGACAACGATCATGTGTGTGCATGCATGTGTGTGCGTGTGCGTGTGCGTGTGCGAGTGTGTGTGTGTGTGTGTGCAGGTGTGTGCGTGGGTGTGTGTGTGCCCTGTACAGCCAGCTCATTCCTGGCAAGCACTTCAGCTGCTTAACTCGCTTTCCTTTTGGCTTTTCAACTCTTTCCTTTCAAGTGGAAGTCCTTTCGTAAACACAGACTGTGTTTTTATCAAGGCTCCAAGCAGAGTAAACAGCAGAGTCCGTTCATGCTGGGGAACGATATTAATAACAGTTGTGTCCCGGTATTGAAGCACACAGTTTTAGTATTACTTTTAGTCACAATATCAATATTTGCAAAAGGGTACATTTACAGGTCCCTAATGAACTGGTGTAAGTAATCATTTAATACATTTCAGTAGCTCAGTCAATCATTTACATGCAAGTTGAATTTATTTTGTATTCCATTATCGTTTTGTATGCAGACAGTAGTATTCAGGACTAGCTTTGGGAATACATTCACAGGGCTGTGTTGTTGTTTAGTTTATTTTCTTCATTTTGTGTGTGTGCGTTGCGTGTTCCCGGTTCTTCTCCCCAGAAACTGGGCTTCTGAAATCTCTGCCAGATGTGAATATACTGCACATACTGTTGCCAATCCCAAGACAATCCCTCCGAAGGTCTTTCTGCTAAGTGCTCTTTATCCATGTCTATAAATGAAGTCTATAAAATCATAAATGGTACAGATCAAGTTAACCCAAGTGCACTTTTTTACACAGTGGGGTCTAAAACACTAAAACGTTTTTCAAAGATATGGTTGAATGGTTGTGGCAGACATAAAACATATTTCAATTGGAGAACTTCATCTCGTTCATGTGCTAGATATGCCGTCTCTAACAAGGACGATTTCAAAGGAGTAAACAACATAGAGTAAAGCAGTCCCGTGCCTGGTAGCATTCAAATGGGAAGAATTAAATCTCTGAATTGCAGCTCTGCTTTAGTTTCTATGCGTCCCCTGAGATGTAATTTAAGTTTTATAGATTTCTCTTGATAAGCATTACTCAAGTTTTGGTGTAGAAGCTTTTATTACAAAAACGCAGCAGTAAAGACAGAGAAAAAACAACACAATGGAATTTGGGGCCAGCGATGCAGAGCAGGAGGGGTGGGTGGGGGGGTGGGGGGGGGGGGGGGGTCTGTAATTCCAGAACCAGCCTGTCTCATCTACAGTTTACCTGGAATCTCGCTATCTCATGGATTTCTGCTTTGAAAGAGAGTTTTCTTGTAGTTTCATCTTCTTAGCCAGTTGTATTGGGCTGTATAAGAGAGCACAAACAAAAGAGGCTTGTTGTTTTTCAGCCACATGTGGGTTTCATTAAGCCTGGTTTGGCTGTTGCTTTACAAGACCCAGGAGTGTTAAAGGATCTTGAGCTCACTATTTATGCATTTATGACTTGTTAATTAGCTATACAATTAGCAATAAAATGTAATTCCAAGATGATTCTGGAATGCACTAAAAAAGAGTCCAAGGGCTTCAGTCAAGAACAGCGAGCCTCAAAACCATTTTTTTTTTTTTTAGAGAGAGCAGATTTCACTTCCAGCTTGTTTTTTTTTTTTGGCTGTCTCAACAGATCATTTGTTATTATTCTGATGTGTTTTTGCTGAACCCCTCGATTGTGTTCCCATCCCCATGTATAATGAATACAACCCCATTCCTCCTGGTAAGAGAACAGTTGGACACCCAGGGGAAGTAGTCCGACTATGAAACAGATGTTGAGTAATCCAGTGCACATCTGCAAAGCAATCCTATTTCTGCAGGGATCCTTGTGAACAGGTTCATAATGCCCATAATGTTTCAAGTCTAAGCAGCAGTGTCCTTTAAAACAACACAAAAGCAAAGCGTTATTGAGAAGTTGTATGTGCTGTTCTATAGGGCTGCCTCGATATATTACTAATCTTCTCCTCTCTACATTTGTATTCGTCCTCATCAAAGAGCAAGCACTTTTAATTGCAACCAGATGCAGCCTCTTCATTTACCATAACACTCTGCATGCTTACACAGTGATGTCAGAGTCAGATGTTTCAGACACTTAGTGTAGACACCTCTGGGATAAAAAGGAGGCATACTTAACTGGAACTCCAAAGATATACAGTGTTGAATTTTGTAGCTTTGTGGGGAAAATTCCTGTCCAGTGTGAGCTAAAGATAGACATTACAACATTACAACTACCGGTACAGCAAATCACAATGGCTGTAGCTGTATGCACCCCTTCCCGAACACTAACGATTTTTCATTACGCCTTCTTTACCCACTAAAATTTAAAAAGAAGCACCGTGTGTTGGGCCTGGAGTTGCCCCTGAAGGAGACCCTGTGCCCTGGCCACTGCACTCCCAGATGTCCCGTACAGCCCCATTATTACTCGTCTTCACTGTTATTAAGAAATCACACAGTATCTCAACTAGAACTTTAGCTGGAATTGGGATTAAAGAAGATCATTGAACCGTATCTTATTTCAGATGCATGTCCCCCAGGCTACCCATCTGCAAATGGCTCAGCTGGTGTAAACTGATGGGTGGCTAATTCAGTCTGACACGGCGTTGGCTTCATTATTGCTCCCTTGTTGTACCCAGGAAGCACAAGCAGGAAATCTAACAATCCAGCATCCCTGCAAGCCACTGGACTTCTCTGAACAGCTAACTATTGCATATTAAACTGCTTTTTGTTATTTGTGGTATTACCTTTACATGCTATGTCTTCACGCTGTAATAAAGCAATAATAACTACATGGATATTGTGAAATTATTCAAATGTTTTATTTTACGTGATTTCTTGTGAAACGCACAAAACTCCAGCTCTACGAAGCGCAGCCAGGTTTTTTCTTTCTAATGAACCACAGTCACAGACAAGGCAATCCAAAAGCAAAGAGCCAACTCTGAACTCTGAACAGTTAGATCCATTGATCCTCGGCTGGCTCCTATTAAATCTCATGGGAAAAATCATCAAAATGGATTTAAGAACAACCCCCCCCCCCGGAGCAGGTATCGTTGGTGTATCCACTATTATTTAATAGTGCTCTATTAGACAGAATAGGGTTCAACGTTCTGACAGAACAGAGTCAGGGTCTGAGCGGGGGAAGGTGATCACCGCGACACTAAGATGATTAATCACTGGCAGAGGGCAAAGGTTGCAGCGAACCAGTCGCTGGGAGCACCAGTGGGGATTCAGAAAAAACAACTTTAAACCCATTTGTTTGCTCTGCAAGCAATTCTGAATAGCTTTTAGATGCCCACTTGTAAACAGCTCAGCATTAAGATTTCAGCAGCAGATGTGTAGATTATTTGAGGTCATTCTTGATAATGGTTTGTTACTTTCTTTACTCAAGAAGTGAATGAATGTAAATTCTCAGTAATTGCAGGGAACTCCAAGTGATTGCTGCACGGGAAGTTTTAAAGTATTATTTTGTATTATTATCCTTTGAGAAAACCTCCCATGTTAGTATAGTTGTTATGGGGGTGTTAGAGACGTTGGTCTGCCAGTGTGCGTTTCACAATAGAATCACACCCGTTTCTCAAAAGCAGTCTTGACAGCATTAATAAGCCCTGTCCTTCGGACTGCTGTGAGCAGGACTTAGGGTAGAGCTCACCCGGGTCCCCCTCCCTTCTTTATTAATATATTCATTCATTCTGACTGACGGGTTCAAAAGCTACACAGTATTAGCAGGCTGCCAGGCCTCTGTAATTGAATTTTAGTAATTTTTGTAGTTGACATGGCTGTCATGGTGTGCTTGGATTAAACAGCCATGCTTTTTGAGCATGATACTGACTCTCCCATCACTTACTCACAGTATTATAGTCTGCTACGAAGTGGAGTTTTTTGGAATGATGCAATGAAACAGAATGTGTTTTTTTGAATGATGCAATGAAACCGAATGTGTTTTTTGGAATGATGCAATGAAACGGAATGCGTTTTTTGGAATGATGCAATGAAACGGAATGTGTTTTTTTTGAATGATGCAATGAAACGGAATGTGTTTTTTGGAATGATGCAATGAAACGGAATGTGTTTTTTGGAATGGTGCAATGAAACGGAATGCGGTTTTTTGGAATGGTGCAATGAAACGGAATGCGGTTTTTTTATGCAATGATGGGGAATGCCTTTCATTCCAGGTTTTAGATTATGGATCCAGTCTAACATGTGGCTTAGGGACGAAATCATTTGAATGCCTTTGAATACAGCCAATCGATAACGAAAAATGAAACTTTCCGATGTGAGACCTGAACTTTATTATTATTATTATTATTATTATTATTATTATTATTATTATTATTATTATTATTATTATTATTATAGTGAAAAGGCTAATTCACTATACAAAAAAAACAGTGAAAGTTTGATGACGTTACAGGTGAATCACATTGCTGAAAACCTGTGCCTCACAGGAACGTGGCTTCGTTAATGCACTGTGGTCGGTTGCTTAAGAGAACTCTAGAACGTTCCTTTTTTTCTATTGCCCTTCTATAGGACCCTATCTCAACATGTGGCCCCATACAGTCTGAGCAAAACCCTTCCAGTCTGCCAGAGCTCAATACAGGGCCTGTGTTGAAAGCGCGCTCCTGTTCTAATGACGGCTGATGGGTTGAGCACTCTTTTTCTTTGGCTGCGATGAGGACATTCATGTATTTTCTTTTTCCTCGACATTATGAAGTTTGCAAACAATCTTGTTTGTTTTTGTATTCTTTGTTGCTTTCATACAGACGGGATGACAGCCTTCCTATTTTTTTTTCTTTTTTGAACTGCCGTACCCTTCAAGTGTTGTGTTGGGTGTCAGATTCTACGCTGCAGTCACTGGAAGGCAGTAGGCTGCTTGCTAATGACTGGCGTGTGAGATAAGAACTGCTAAAACAAATGGGGACGAGGGGACGGGGGGACAGGGGACCAGCACTGAGCTGGATGCGGGGCTCAGCCTGGACTAAAAATCTAACTGTGGTGCCCCATTCTTTTGGAACTCAGGTCTGCTTCACCATTACTGGTTTCAAGAAACTGTTGTATGCAGAGCTATACTCTGTGTTTTCTCTGATTGTGCGTAATGATGTCATGATTTGTTCATTTTTCTTTCTTTTTTTTTGTATGAATGGTTTGTTGCTTTGCCAGGAATCCATTGTAAATGAGTTGCACACTGTCATGGCAACACAACAAAATATGAGCAGTCTCAACTGACAGCCTCATAGATACTGACAGCCTCATAGGTACTGTCAGTCTCATAGGTACTGACAACCTCATAGGTACTGTCAGTCTCATAGGTACTGTCAGCCTCATAGGTACTGTCAGCCTCATAGGTACTGTCAGCCTCATAGGTACTGTCAGCCTCATAGGCACTGTCAGCCTCATAGGTACTGTCAGTCTCATAGGTACTGTCAGTCTCATTGGTACTGACAACCTCATAGGTACTCTCATAGGTACTGTCAGTCTCATAGGTACTGTCAGTCTCATAGGTACTGTCAGTCTCATAGGTACTGTCAGTCTCATAGGTACTGTCAGCCTCATAGGTACTGACAGCCTCATCCATGCTTTACGTCATAACTCACAAAGCGGTGCACGTTCTAAACAGAGAAATCCAGCACTGCATTGTAGTGCAGTCGAACAGATATTCGTATTTAATGTTAGTACCTGTCTCCTCAGCCCACTCACTCGCCTCTGCTAAACACACTTGAGCTCCGGCAGCTTGTTTTTAAGGCATGAACTACTGACCTCATACTCTCAAGCACCAGACATCTGCAACACAAACATGGGCTATATCGGTTTGTTATCAATATGTATGTATGTATATATATATAATCAGCCTTTTTCAATCCACTGCTGGATGCCTCCCCAAGATTCTTCCACAAAAGCTGTTCTGCTCCATCCCTCATCCACGTTGCTCCAGCATGTTTCCTAATTTCATCTTGCCATCTTCCTGGAGTCTTCTTCTTGGTCGCTTTATATCTCTTGGGATCCAGTCTAGTATCTCCTTGGTCCAGCGATGGTCTGTTCTTCTTGCTACATGTCCGGCCCACGGCCATTTCAGTTTTTTCGCTCTTATAATAACATTGCATACTTTTGTTTATCCATTCCTTTCTTTTCCTGTCTCTTCTTGTTATTCCCAGCATGCATCTTTCCATACTCTGTTGAGTCGTTTGTAATTTTTTAGTTATTTTTTGCATTGAGGGTCCAGGTTTCGCATCCATAATTTAGCACTGGCAGCACACATTGGTAGAAGACTTTCTTCTTGAGGCATAAGGGTAGTTTCCCTTTCAGAACCATGCTTAATCTTCCAAAGGCAATCCAGCCCATACAACCGTCTGACAGTACTTCTAAGAATTCTGTTTAGATGGCAGAATATGATAGACAAACAAGATTTGCGTAAAACAAAAAAAATCTCTAATATCCCAAGAAGAAGGTTGCCCATTGAAAATATACAGGGCCGCTGTTTAGGAAACGTTCATTTTCTACAGTACATAACCTTAAAGAAATCAGCAAACAGTTCCCCTGGCTCCTGAGGGTCATATTGATGACTATTGAGACCGTTTGTGATTCATTAATTCCTAAGACAACTGTCTACACCATTTCTATGGAGAATACTGTGTGGCTGGCTGGCGATGTATATTTATAACATTTCCACTGAACATTATTCATGATATCTCACTGTGGAGGCACCTTGTTATCAGGGAGTCTGTAAAGCTATTGTTTGCAGAGTGCTCTGCAACACAGTTGTCAGATTGCCTCAGAAAAATGCTGTGCTTTATTATACCGGGGATGCCAATGGGAGCACTCAAAACACATTCGCTGCAGAGCATAAACAAGAGCTCCTTCAGCATGTATTAAAACACCTTTTAAAGACCTTTATGCTAATGCCCAGCTTAATTGGCATTAGAAAATTGCTTTGGCATGCTGAGGGCTTTAAGATTAGCTAAAAGAGTGAGAACAAGATAAAGCCTTCAAAAGGCTTATTTCAGAGGAATTATGGTTTCCTTTGAATGTCATCCAAGTTTCAAATGCATTAAAGCCTGTTGCCATACATGTAAATTAAACAGTACAAAAGTGTTCCAGTAAATACACCATGAATCAAAGAACTGGGAGAGGACGTCCCAGTGAGTTTTTTTTGGTGTCCAGGATTTCTCCGGGGACTGAAGAGCTTAGAACCAGATCAAAAGAAGTTAACTGTCTGTAGCTTTTGTATTTCCAGGGCCCAGGTCCAGCGATAGCAACGTGTCAATCCTGAGAGATGACTGGGCTTGCCACAAGACACTCCAGTTTCCAAGTTTAGACTGCCTGGAATGGACTTTTATAACACACACTGTCCAGGGGAAATGTGTATTTCTTATCAAGCTTCCATTCCTCAATAAATATACATTTCTCCCGGACCGTGTGTGTTATAAAAGTCCATTCCAGGTAGTCTAAACTTGGAAACTAGATTTTTTCACAGCAATACCACGTTTCCATGAACCACATTACCCGGGTACGCACTTGAGTTGACCCCCCCCTCCGTTTCCATGTTTTTAAATTACTCAAGTTGGCCCCCAATTCGGGAAGGAGCCCCAATTCTCTGGTCCGAGTTTCACTCCTCGGGCTGGCCTGAATTCTAAAGTCTCAATTCGGGCTGGGAGGAAATTACATCAGTAAATGTCAATCAAAAATGTTCAAGGAAGTGGGAACATACGGTATAACGGGACATTTTGGCTATTAAATTCGGCAGATTTGGGTGATTTTGACGATTTTTCAATTGTTGTTTTTCAATTGGCACATTCACAAAGAAAAATGCAACTCAGTTTTGCATTTAAACTCTTAATTCCAAAAACATTCAATTAAATGTTTACTTAATGAAATCCATCTGCTAAAACAGTATCTCATTTACAGTTACTCATTATAGCATCTGTCACTGCAGCAACTTGGAGAAAAACAAAGACACCCTTCTTTATAGTATTTATCGTTCTTATATCCCTTAATTTTAAGGTGAACAGTAAACTTATGATAAGCATTTGCTGTCTTTCAGTTTTAAAACTTAGCTCTGGTTCACAACATAACACAGTGGAATGATTTGTATCATGTAGTAATTGTAGGGCAGTATTGTCACGTTTGAAAACTTTAACAATACAGCCGAAACGAAAAGGCTTTAATATGCTTCGAAATAATTTCAAATTGGTTAATAGATCTAGCAAGCACTGGTAAAATCAGCTGAGTTTTATACAGCACGGAACTCATTTATTTTAACGGTTTATTTATGGACATTGTGATGCCTGCACGGTGGGCACTGTCTTCAGTAATATTCATCATACCGACAATAACAATCAAACATTTTGTTATAGACTTTATAACAAGTCTGGCATGAACAATTTTGTCTGTTACTTAATTAAACCCTTGTAAACAACAAAAAAAAGGAACACAAAATGCTTAACCTAAAAACAGGACAGTCCTGTCAGTAGCAGGCATAGTTTACACTGCCTCTGGGTTTCTGGTCACATCAGATCAATTCCAGATTTTTGTAAATCCTTTGATGGAAATGTCCGGTCCAATTTTAATGTTTTCAAGCAGATTGGCTTCATCACTGCCATTCTTATATCCACTTTGGCATCCGACACATTATTTCCCAGATCCAGCGTTTCTTTCCCTGTTCTGCACACCAGTCTGCCAGAGGTACATGTACTACATGAAACAAATGTGAAAGAATATCTAGATGGATTTATCTTTTAAATTGTTGACAATTTGACTGTAATGCCATCTGCAGCGAATTCACATCTTGACCTTTAACTCGCAAGGATTTCTGGGGAAAATATGTAGTATTTCCTGCCCAACTCACGTGATAACTCAGAAAAGCACGGAAACGTCTCCTTTTCACCAACTCGAGTTGTCGTTTTTATACAGAAATCTGATATTATGGCAATGTATTTCAGGTAAGATTTAGTGGAATCATTGTGATAGAAGCACGTACTTTAACTTGACAGGTGCTAACAGAAAACCTTCAAACAGATTAAAGAATAGAGTCAACGCCACTGGAGAAGAATCAATATTGTGGCCATGTACACAAACCACAGCAGTGATTCAATCATCTCCCAGCCCTGCTGGTGGCCAGCCAGGATGAAGGTTATCATGGAGTGCTGGCATTCAGCTGCACCATCTTATCTGGTGAAGTTTCAGTATTGTGGATGGGTTAGCGTTAGTGTTAGAGTTAGGGTTAGTGCTATCATGGAGTGTTGTGATTCAGCTGCCCCATCTTATCTTGTGGATTTTCAGGATTGTGGTGTGGATGTGTTGAAATACAGATCATTCCAACAGTCTCTCAATAAATACCAGTTTGTAGAATACACCAGGTCAAAAGGGGAGGCCTCCAGTATCAGTGAGTCTGGTTCTGTATTTTGTGGAACTGGAGATTGAGATTTTAAACTGTTGAACTTTTTGTAATGAAAAAAATAAAAAATATTGTTATTAAATAATTTTGTGTTTAATTTATTATGAGTTTAAGTGATATCAACTGCAATTAGGTAGAAACAGGTTCTGCACGCAATCTGCACAAGCTACAAATTATTTTTCTTTTGAACTCAAAAGAATCAAATCCAATTACATTTTTTTAAAAGTTAATTAATAAGGCAAACATTCTCACACAAAACATCCTGTGTGCTCCTTTGCCGATTCATCAAGCACAGTAGGATGTGTTTGAAGCCGTGTACCGCAGTGTATTAAATCTGTCTTCACTCTTTCATGGTGTTATCACTGGTTTTGTTCGTTCTGTGATGCCTTCCTTTCTCTAAAGGAAACACAATGTTTATGCACAGGAGCGCTTTCTCACAGCACCACGTTATATTAGCTGCTGAATGTGTGTGAGGGTCAGGAGGGAGCAGACACAATCAGGACGACAACCAGAAGCACGCCTTGCTAATTACCAGGCTTATTCACCATTGATAACAAGGAACAGCCTTTCAATTTGATATAGCAGTTTAAAACAGTATATACACAGTTGTGATCAAACGTTTACATACCCCCAATGGAAATTTATCATTTCTAGAAATTTCTCGAAAACAAATAATTTTAGGAAAGATCTTTTGTAGCAAAAGTTTTGCATTTGTGGATGAGGGAAATAAAAGTTACAAGAAATATATATTTTTTGCAAAACTCCAAAAATGCTAATTCAAAAGTATTCATACCCTTTAATGCTATGATAGTATTGTCTACAAGGTGCTAGAAATTGCAATATGATAATGAAGAACCTAATTCTAGAAAAATCTAGAAAATGCTGGATTGTAGGTGAACATTCTTAGAGAGTATAAAAGGGTTAGGCATAGGATGACTGCTGTCATTACCAATAAGTCAATATGGGAAAAAGTACAGAGCTGCAAGTGGGACTGGGGTTTCCATTTCAACCATAGGTCGAGTATTGAAGGTGAAGGTCTCAATGGTCGCAGGCCAAGGAAAAAGCCACTCTTAGGAAAACGTCACAAGGACAATCGCTTAAAGTTTGTAAAATGGCATTTCAATGATGAATATGAGTTCTGAAAAAAGGTTTTGTGGAGTGGTGAAATGAGCAATAAAGTGAAACCCATGATGAGTGCATGATGAAGTATTCAGTAACAGGTTCAATGTTTGCTGCCTGATGTTCAGTGTGCTGATGCTGCTTCAATTGTGATGTTTCTAACTGTGCATTTAAAGATCAAAATGTTTATTTTCTAGCAGGCTTTGCATCTTGAGATGAAAAGTGGCTTGCAAGCTGGGATCTTCAAAAGGCTGCAGCACTTTATTTAAAGTTAAGAAGATTTAGATCAAAGGTTAGGAAAGAGAGACATTCAAACAACTGCCTTTTTAAATACGGACCTCGCACAGTTCAACCCTGTTACTGGATGGACACAATTTGTTCCTTCATTACTTCTTTTTTTAAGTGAGATGAAAGACAGAGATGCCTAATTACTCCAGAGCGCCTTTCAATTCAACAAAAAGAATTTGTGATGTCGAAGGAACGCTCAGAAAAGTTTGTTTTCTGAAATACACAGCAACGCTTTTAAAAGAACCCTCATTAAAATCGAAAGAACTGAGAGAATTTGTACAATGTTAATGACTGGCAGGCTGAAGAAGGGCTCTGTTCTGCACACACGGCATTCTTGGGGTGACCTGTTTAGGAAAGAACAAAGCTGCTGAATCACAGCTCTGTTTAAACACCGAGCAGCACTCTCTCAAACAGTAAACATTGCAGCGCCTTTGACTGGCATGCACTTCAAACCACAGATCCACTGGTATTTGTTAAAATAGCTCTGGAATGCAATGAACCCCCCCACTCTCCCAGAAATAATAGCTGTTTACAGTAGACCTGCACACAGCACAGATCCCATCATACTGTAGAGAATACAGCTGGAGAAGGAGGTCCTGCCAACCCTGTTTGCATTACACATCTATTGCTGCTCCTCGAAGGATGAATAGGGGTGGTAACACTTGGGTCCAGGTTAAATCCCTCCTCCCATACATAGCTGTCAAATACTCAAGTCTCCATTCCGCTCACCTGCCCCCAATGGGAATGATATGTTTTTTGGCAGACCCTAGTGGTTGGGTGAAGGTTTTTTTTTATTTTTCTACAGTGTTCAGGATTCTGGTTCTGGCTTCGTGCACATGTCCGCAACGCGTCATAAAGAAGCATGTTCCCACCGACTTTGTGGAACCAACCACCAAAAAGCAATGAAAGTCTAAAAACTAAAAATACTCAAAACATATCTGTTCCTTCTGTAAGGGGAGGCTGGGATTTAAACAGTCGATATTAAAAAAAATGATTTCTTTTTCAAGCTATTTATTGTTATCAAATAATTATTTTGTTTAATTAATTTATAATGTGTTTAAGTCAAATAAACGGCAATTAGTTTTCTTTTGAAATCTTTTTTTTTTTTTTTTGAAAGTTAATTAATAAGGCAAACATTCTCACACAAAACATCTCGTGTGCTCCTTTGCCGATTCATCAAGCACAGTAGGATGTGTTTGAAGCCGTGTACCGCAGTGTATTAAATCTGTCTTCACTCTTTCATGGTGTTATCACTGGTTTTGTTCGTTCTGTGATGCCTTCCTTTCTCTAAAGGAAACACAATGTTTGTGCACAGGAGCGCTTTCTCACAGCACCCCGCTATATTAGTTGTTCAGTGTGTTTCCGCCCCGTCCCAGCTTTCATCCATTCTGATTAATTTGCAGAAAGCGCACTATCTCTTAACGATGAAATCAGAGGGCAGAGGTTTTGATCTTTTTGCTATTGTTTTAACTCTGGGAAACACGCGCTCGCCGGTACAGTCTCACGTTCAAATACACAGGGGATGAGTGCAGCCAGTTTACCTTTTCCTGCTGCAGAGTCTTCAAAACAAACACTTTGATCCTGTGGCTGCCAGGAAGCTTGCTGGGAAGACGTGTAGCACGCCAATCCAGGAAGCATGACGGCATAAACAGAAAACCCTGCATGAGACACATGACGATAGGAAGTTCTGCCCCTCCCTTGTCTTGGCTTGATAACATTCATAATACTGTGAATAACATTGAACTAATAAAAACACTACCACGCACAGAGGCCTGCAAGGGTTACACCTGGTCCAGTCTTCTGATAAGCTGACCCTTAGAAAGCATCTATTGAGATCCCAATGGTTTCTGTTTGTGCTGGGTACCCTTTCCAGGAAAATTCCCATCCCAGTAGGATGTTCTTCAGTTTTACATGATCAGTCAGAGTATGATTTTCAATGCTTTTTCCTGGAGTGCTAAATTAGGACCCATGAGTGACACATGCACTTTGACATACTGGTACAAAGGTTGTTATTGGACTAAAAAAGAAAGAAAGCAGCAGATGGAACGTGCACAATGTGGTTTCCATGAACACGGAAAACAGCCCCAATAATCCACTGGGAAACCCTGCAGTGCTGCAGAATTGATTTTTCTAAAAGGAAACAAAAACTGTCAACTTGCAAGAAACAACTTAGTTGCACTTCAGAGCCCCCTCGGATTTAACTGCTGTGTTGCTTCTAAGTTCTGTTACATTACCAGGAGTTTACTTCTCGGTGCAATTGTGCTCAGTGCAATTTAGATAAAAAGCTTTTGAGGATGTAGCCCTTTGTCCAATAATAAGAAATTATAATATATATATATATATATATATATATATATATATATATATATATATATATATATATATATATATATATATATTAAATATTATAACAACGAAAATTAATTTCTTATCTGGCCACAAAGCCAGAAAAATGTTTGATTTCCTATACATGCTTTATAAGAAAGATTTAAACCATGATGATATTTAGATCAATCGAACAGACCACACAACCAACGCTAACTGAACTGGTGACCCGTCACTGTGGTCCCTATAGTTAAATGCGTCATTGAGGGAGGTTTGTGAATTACAACTCTGTACAACATCTGAAGAACAAAGGACATTGCTTTTCATTTCATCCATTTCATCTTCAAACTGTTTTTTTTTTTTTTGTATATAACTATATAACTGGTGTTATCGGAGTAAAAAGAACAAAATATAGCATTTTTCTTTGAAGTTCTTTGACTTGGTATAAATATTGATTGGTATAACATATTTAAAAATTCAATAAACCAGGAAACATACTGTAAGCGTGGGAATGGTTGTTTATCTCTAGAACAGAAAAGCGATAGAATAAGAGGAGCAGGATCTCGTATTTTAACCTGAAGTGTCAAGGCTGGGAGATGAGCCCCTGAAAGGCAGATACAGCTGCACAGGAGGCTGGGCAGAAGAGAGAGCTTTTGAGGAGGAGGAGGTGGAGGGGCTGTAATGGAAGAGTAGGTTCTATAATGATTAGTCTATAGACAAACAATGAAAAGTAAGAAGTGAATGTTACCTTCCTCATAGAATAGCTTCATGTCTTTAGATATAATGTAGTATTTGCAGGTAATAATAGTAATACTGATGATGATGATGATGATGATGATATACACCCATTGAAGAAGACTAGAACACAACCCCAGCACACTCTCTGGCTGTTCCAGTGAGACCAGTGTACTGAGAGCTCCTGGATCTGCACTATCGCTGGGCCAGTACACTTGCTGATCCACGCAGAATGAAAGCATTTCAAACTTAATTAAGATGAAAGCTCCGAAAAAATTAAAAAAAAATACCACAGCATATCAGGAAATCTTTTGACAAACTGGCTGGTAGACACAATGAACCGGTGCTGCCTTTAACATTAATACTTCATCTGATGCTTTTTTTTTTTACGAGATTGTGTGAGTATTAGGGGCTTGTTTTTTCAGTTAAATAGAACCTGCATTGTTTTAACCTTTCAATATAATTAAACAGAGAACTGAGCAGCAATTTAAAAAAAATGACATTCACGAAATAGATTCTTGTATGTGACAATATTAATTAGTGGCCTGTAATTATGGTGTAACTGTCCTTACCGATATAACAATAACAATTAAGTTACACTACGACTTCTGCAAAAACCTATTTCACTGTTTTTAATGCTTGTTTTCTTACTTAGTATTTCTTTAGTCTCTGCAGGGATAACAACTCCGTAATGAAAATGTAAGTCTACAGCGTACGTGTGATTCTGCATTTGTGCAGGGCTTGGGAAAAAAGGGGCTTTTGCAATCTTTAATTTTTTTTTTTTTCATGCAAACTATCCTGAGTCAAGGCCACAGAGTGCGCCTCCAGCTCTTTGATAAATGAATGTAAATACTGTGGAGTCCGCTGCTCTCAACACTGCACAGTCTGAAAGAGGGGTGCAGCCAGGGCTCAATGGATGCACAGGGCTCAATGGATGCACAGGGCTCAATGGATGCACAGGGCTCAATGGGCTGTGTGGTCTAGTGGTTAAAGAAAAGGGCTTGGAACCAGGAGGTCCCCGGTTCAAATCCTACCTCAGCTACTGACTCATTGTGTGACCCTGAGCAAGTCACTTAACCTCCTTGTGCTCCGTCTTTCGGGTGAAACGTAGTTGTAAGTGACTCTGCAGCTGATGCATAGTTCACACACCCTAGTCTCTGTAAGTCGCCTTGGATAAAGGCGTCTGCTAAATAAACAAATAATAATTAGCCCTTGATTTTAATATTTTTGTTAAAAACATGAAGTTAAACATTATTTGGAAAGCCTTTTCTAAAATCCTTACCAAATACTTAAACGTATTTCATTATATTTGGCAATGTAATATAATAGACAGCTGTCAACCACCCATCTATTAATTATTTGCAGATATAGGCATGTGTCTTTATACAGGGCTGTGACAGAGTCTCCTGTTCGGTTCTCGTCTGTGTTGTTCCAACATCATTAGGAATCAGGAAGTTCACTACAACACAATAGATCAAAGGTCACTGTCTCGAAATTTCTTTTATGGATTTACAATAATCCTAAGGGATTTCCTTCAGGAGATCTCAGCAGGAACAAGAAAAACTGACGGACACTTAGACTCTGGGCTATACTTTTAAGAAACAACTAATTATACAAACCGAGATCAATGCCAGGGAAATGAAGTTTCAGTAATGGTCCATGTGGTTTGCTATCTTGTTGCATGCTGTGAGTCCGCACTTCAACAAAAGCAAATGTTGTTTGGAGGCTGGGAATGGCTTTAGCCCGCAGGCCTGCGAGGGACGAATTAAACCCTCCTTCTTAAGTAGCAGACAAACAGGCTCCTCCAACAAAAGCACTGCTTCCCTTTGCAGTAATGTGATTCATTCACCCCCGCACCCCTCGTAAAGAAAGACGCTGGCATTTCAATATGTGAAGACAGCCATTCGGGTGACATTTAACAAGCCCAGAACCTCTGACTTTCTACCTAACCTACACCATGCCTTGAGGGTACACGAGACAAGAGGAGCTTTCTCTCATAACCAACATCAAAGGGCTGAATAAAATGCCAGATAATAGCTGGCCAGCATATATACAGCGTTAGAAATGGAAAACACAAATATAATGTATGCAGCTTCTAATGGGGTGCCAGATCAGAGAACAATTCCTCTACACATGGAGGTTATCATGAGTTAACAAACAAAAATGAAAGCAAAGCTTAAGGAATCCCACGTTGAGAAAGTGTGAGCATTATGGTTGATCGGATGATGAGCAATGGCGATGATGATGATGATGATGATGATGGCGATGGCGATGGCGATGACGATGATTATTAAGAGTGATGCGTACGTAAAGGAGGCAGTATGGTCCAGTGGTTAAAGTCTAGGGCTTGTAACCAGAAGGTCACCGGTTCAAATCTGCCACTGACTGGCTCACTGTGTGACCCTGAGCAAGTCACTTAACCTCCTTGTGCTTCATCCTGCGGATGAGATGTTAAATCAGTGTCCTATTGTAAGTGGCTCTGCATATGATGCGCAGTTCACAACCTACATTTGTAAAGCGCTTTGTAATGGTGGTTAACTGTGAAAGGCGCTATATAAAAATAAATATATTATTATTAAAGGATGGTGTTTGATGATACAGTTAAGTGTTGGATCGTGAAACTCCAGTACCACCACTTGAAAAAGAGATCTGTATTTCAACAGTACTTTCCTTAATAACAATAATACAAATTAAAGTTCTAGTACACAAAGCAGTACACTAAGCTGCAAAATAAATAAGAGATATCTGATAAGCAAAATGAATGAAATGCATTCTGATTACAGGTGTTTCCTGGAAACTTCAGATTCACCTTACCAATATTACCATCAAAAACTATTTGCCGGAAAATTCATGAAAAATGTGATGGACAAACTTGTGTCTTATCAAGTTTTTCCGGGACACCCCTCTGTTCATACAAGCAACAGAGGATCTTCTTCGTCCAATTAAATACCCATCCAAAAAGAGAAGTGACAGTCCATAGGAGGTCACGGGATGGGCTCATTCATATTCCCGAGCAACTGGCAGCCTTTCCAACACAATAACACTTCTGTACACTGTGCATGAAGTTTCGGGCAGATGGAGAAGATCCATTAAACAAGGAATTGTAAGTCCAATTTGTCTTCAAAGAAGGTAAAAGAGCTCATTATGTTAGCTTTGCTTTTTCTCCACTATTAGATTGATCCCAAAAAAAGAAATTAGTCATGCCTGCTTATCTCATAACCTTATAAGCATGGGATTAAAAGATCAAAGGAGGATTTGGGTTAATATTATAGAAAATGTAAGCCTTTTATAGATGCTCTTTAGATCATGCTTTTTTTCCTTTTTCCATGCTTAGATCAAAATACAGAGAATTCATATTAATTTCATGCATTATCCCATGTGATATTAATGACCAGATTTGGTAAAAGAGTTTTGATGGCATCAGCAATTTGGAACTAAAAGGCTTGAGGGTAGACTTTAATGTTAATTATACTCTCTTTACACTCTCACCTATTATTGCAAATTAATTCAGGGCAAGTTATCATTAAAGTGATCGACAAATGAGTATGATGACTTGTAGTATGATGGTATACCTGTTAGTATACAAGAGGCCCCAGGAAACCTTGAACTGAACATGAGTGGATTTGCAGTGCAGTACAATGCAGTGGTTCTGTACTAAGGGCCAATGGTAGCACAGGGGAGCTACAATGGTACCAGCCATTGGTAGAATGGTATTACACAGGTAACAATTTCATATGTTGACCAACTTTTTTCTGTATGGTTACCTTTATGATGAGTTACCAGGGAAAATGTTTAAAGTGATGTTGCAGCTGCCACACACTCCTTGTGCTTTACCATGTTTTTTTTTTACCATGAATTACCACACTTTTATACACGTTCACTTTAGCAAGTATCTTAGACACAGCTCTTTCTCCCAGACAGTAAAGATGATCAGTTCCTTAAAAAAAAGGATAGTGCAGCTCTGAAAATATTACTTAAATCCTAATATCTGTGATTTACATTGTGAGAAAATAACCCTTAATCTCCCCTTGTTTGAAACCTTGACTTATTATTGCTTGTTTTACTTGGCTGCACCAACTAAATGTCATTGACTATGGTAACGTGATATGCAACCATCCATAGCCCACATTTATAGAGAGTGTGTGTGGTCATTTTCAACAGGCAGTGTTCCTAATGAAGTGGATACTACATCCTGCCTAGCTCCTTGTGCACTGTTCAACACAACTTGCGTTATTTTTTTTTTAATTAAGAATTATTGTTCAGCATTTCAGATCTCACTATTGTCACTTGTCACTAATTAGTTATTGTTTGCGTGCATACCCTGGTTGCAGTTGAGCCTCCAATTCGTTTTGTAGAATAAGACAAGTCCCCTCAGATAGTTGGTAACTCCCTGCATACACACAGCTAGGATGGCATATGAATCTTGGATCCCGATTGTCTCCAGAGGTCTGCATTTTCACAGCCAACACCTTGTCCAATTCTCTCAGCTGTTTCTGATCCAAGCACTAAATAAATCATCACACCCAGTCAGGAGAAAATCAAGGAGAGCGGATTCAAAGAGAGTTGTGTAGCACCTGGTTCGAATCAAGAGGGAATTAAGCATGGAGTGAAGCGAGTCCATCCATCAACTCAATACACACTGCTCCTCTTAGGTGCACTTTGAGAGAAACAAGACATATAATAACATGCTGCCTTTGACATAACCACAAAAGCATATTTCTCATTCTTCAGCAATGGAATATGTTGCTTTCTGTTATAGCTGCTGTAGCATAAATGGGCTGAAGGAATGAAGTTCACATAAATTAGGTCTATGATTTTTACATCAGCTTGGCAAGATCGCCACAGAGATGTTGCTCTCCCACTACACGCTGGGTGATCAAAGTTCACATAATGAGTAACTCTTAAAACAAGCTGCTGCTGGTGCAAATGGATGGGATGATCAGATTCTCCTTGTTGGAATCATTACTGTGATGAGGCTGTGTGAAAGTACACAGGACTTTGAAGCGAACCGTGCAGGCAAACAGTTCATTGCATATTAAACTGTGCTCTGTTCTTCGCTGCTATGCAAGACAGATTTTCATCAGGTACTGTGAGCATGGCTGTTGTAGTGGTGCTTGATTGTTTGTTCGTTTGCTTGCATGTGCCTTCGACATAACCACAAAAGCATATTTCTCATTCTTCAGCATGTGTGTGGGGGTTGCAGCGGGATTTCCGGTGCCAATTGATCTCATTGCATTTTTTCAAAACATATCATTTGAAATTTTAAGGCAGCAAGGAGATTGCTCACTATGGTCATCACTATGGTAATTTATGAGTTTCCCCTGGTTTGTAGAAAGCTGAGCCAGTTAAACCTGAACCCAAGGTAGCTGTTAAGATTGACTTCTGAGAACAATAATGTCTTAAAACGTCCCCTTGCTAAAGCCGGGGCAGATTGTAATTGTTCTGGGGCTTGGCAGTTCAGTGGTGTTAACCCCAGAGACAGGCACAGCCACCAAGCTCACACTGAGTGCTGGGATGAGCATAAAGGAGTGTTGTCCATTCATTTCCGGCTTCAGAAGCCTCTTTTAATTAACTGCAAGCCCCCCACAAGGGAGAGAGGGAGCATTATGCTTATTGAACTGGAAACCACCCAGGAACAGAGGAACCGAGTAATAAAATCAGTTTGAAATAATGGAATGATTACCATGCTTGTTTCTGAGGAAGAGTGTCAGCTTCCTCGTGCTTCTCACCAAACCGCATGGCAAGCGCAGTAAGATGTGAACCGGAGTTGCGCATCTCAAAGAAGTATTTCGGCAGCAGTAGCTGCTATTGCGTGTCAATGAATAGATTTCACACAGCTCTGTGCTGTTCAGGGCGGTGTTACTCTCAACATGGAAAGACTCACAAACATTGGTCATCTTTGGTCCTGCAAGCTTACTGTTTTGTGTTTTTATATTGTACTTTTCTCAGCAGATGCCTGTATTCCCATCTGTGTTTGTTTTTTTTTGTTCTATAAACTATTACAGCTGACATGCTGTTAAATATTATAAGTGAACATTTACCAAAACCAAACCTGGACAACTCGAAGCTTGCGCGAGCGTTTAAAAGTTTCCTAAACAAGCTGGAAAAAAATAGTTAAAGGTTATGGGTGAAGTGAAGCGAGAAGCAACTGTTTAGGTTAAGGTTCAGAGTGAAGATAAGGAAAGTAAAACACTGAAAGAAAAGTCTAAAATTATCCATATATAGTTAGCTGTGGTACAGCACAGGATAATAAATTAATACATCGGCACTTTTCATCTCAGAAAATAGAAACAAAAGGAAAAAAATGAGTCTGGCTGTTTATTCAAACTTGTAAACTCCCTTTAGTTTAAACTTTTGGGAGCTATTTTGTGTTTTACTGGAAGGGTATAGTTGGATCTATTCTGAAAGGATTTAACTCTGATGTGAGAAAAACGCCAGAAATGTGTATTAATTAAACTGAAACAGCACAGTAATTCCACATTGAAAACGTGGCTGTACAACTGCTAACATCCTTTGTCATAGCACTGTTTTTACATATGTGGTTTTGCATTTACAATGCAAATGCAGTGTTGTTAGACACAATGTAAACATCGTATCATCAGAAATCCTTTACCGGCTGCGATGACCAGACTGACGCTGCTATCTCTGCATTCTACAAGCAATAAGCAATACCCTTTGTCCACAATATCGACAGCTTCTCTGAGGATTTTAATGCTGCTCAAAACTGATGGAACTCGATAATCCAGTGGGGCTTGGCACACCCGTTGTGTTTTCTTCACAGAAGTGGTTTCCGAATAAAAGAAGATGGTGACACCACAATTATTGCTGTACAATTATTACTTCTCTAAAAGCTTTGAAGTCTTTATTAGAGTTGAGTCACCCTGCAAGGAAGATGCTGACAGTACAGTACATATCCAACCAGAGCCAGGAGTCTCTGCTCATATTGCGGTCTGCCTCTCATCTCTGGAGTCCCATTTGGTGACAGAGACAGAAGGGTTAGCCATCTGACCAGTAAAAGTGAACTTTCCCCAAGCAATCTGAAATCCTAGTAGACTTTGGAGTGGTTCAACCATGTGCCTCTTTTTTTTACCGTCAATATATCACATCCTCCTACAGGGCATAAAGTATTTTCAGTAAAGGTTTTTTACTTTAGTCTAAATGAGGTTCCTTCTTTCAAACCCTTCGCTCCTCCTTCATAGACAGGAGAGGGTTCTGCAATCCCTTCAAGTCTGCTTTTTCATGCTGCTTCCCAGGGGCTGAACTGGACGAGAAGATTGATGTGCTGCCGTGATCTCCAGGCTACTTATGAAATGAATCCCTTTGCCTCAGATCTGATCCTCGTAGAAAAAAAAAAAGTTCTGCCCTGGTGCCTTTCTTCTCTTTTATCTTCCATGCCCTGACTGTATATTCCTATGGAGATACCTGAGCTTCCTTTCTTATTTTAAAGCTGGAACAAGGGAACAAGGCATAAGGGTCACTGTTTATCCACTCCTGTGTGGATTCAGAACAGGCGTAACGCCCATTCCACTCCTGAACCATCGCTTGTAGCAACAGGGCCAACTGAAAACCAGCAGAACAGCTTCCAGTGCTGGGCATGACAGGAACCAGCGCTGGGCATGACAGGAACCAGGGCTGGGCATGACAGGAACCAGGGCTGGGCATGACAGGAACCAGGGCTGGGCATGACAGGAACCAGCGCTGGGCATGACTGGAGCCAGCGCTGGGCATGACTGGAGCAAGCGCTGGGCATGACTGGAGCCAGCGCTGGGCATGACTGGCACCAGCGCTGGGCATGACTGGAACCAGCACTGGTCAAGACTGCTGTACAACTTTACAAACCAGTCCCTGACCTCTCCGAATCCATAGATTGTCATCTTGAGGTAAATACTTGTGCCTCTGGCAGAGACTGCTTGGAAGGAGGAAGGTTTATTTATTATTATTTAGTTCTTAGCAGACACCCTTATTCAGGGCGACTTACAATTGTTACAAAATATCACAGCAGAAAGTATCGCATTATAAAATATCACATTACAAGTGTGACGAACTTGCACCCACTCGGGTTCGTTGCCCCTTTAAAAATTGACCCAGACACAGAAATTGGGGGTTCAGCGCTTCCGCGCACTTTTAATAATACAAACAGAAATACAAAAACAAAAACAAACACCTAGCTCCTTCGGAGCGCTAACTAAAACTCAGGAACACCCTGACTATAAAGTGGGACAGCTAAGCCGTTTCCCCACAACACAAAACACACAGGATTTCTACCCTTGCCGGCTGCTTGGAAGCAGAGCACACCTTCCTGCCTCCTTCTATACAGCAGCACTGAGCAGACTGACTGCACCTCTTATATACCCTGCACCTGGTCCTAATTTAACAATAATTACCAGGTGCAGGGGATAATTAACAATTAATACAAATTTGCACATGTTTTCTTCCATGCAGGGAGGATTAACCCCCTCCCTGCTGTGTTACACAAGTTATCACATTATAAAATATCACATTACAAAATAGCATAATACAGATAAGAGCAGTTATGAAAGTACAATAAGAACAAATTTAAGATCAAAATAAAGAATACAGCAAGAGCGAGTTTGACTCAGAGCAGTTATAACTTATAGTAAATATTTGCTTATATGATTAAAGTCCAGTAAGAACATGTAGTAAGTATGATAAATGGATGAGAATGATTTCCCAATAAGAGCAAATACAAAAAACATGAGTATGGTTACCTATAAGAGCAAAATGAGATGCAAGAAACAGTTATAGTTAGGAGCAGTAGTTGAATGTGGCAAGGTATGGAGCAGTTCAGTGCAAGTACAAGCTGATACAAGTACTGGTACAAATGGGTGCCATATAGTCCAGTATAGTGGAGAGTTCTGATGTTTACAGATGCTGTCTGAACAGGTGTGTCTTGAGGAGGCGTCGGAAGGTGGTCAGGAACTGAGCAGTCCTGATATCCGTGGGTAGGTCGTTTCACCACTGAGGGGCAAGGGTGGAGAAGGAGCGGGCTCTGGAGCAGAGGGGGGGTACAGCTAGTCTGCCGGAGGTGGAGGAGTGGAGGGGGCGAGTCTGGCGATAGGAGGGAGCAGAAAGTTCAAAACAGCGATAGGCGAGTACAGGAGTTTTGAATTGGATGCGAGCAGCAATAGGGAGCCCGTGCAGAGAGCTGAGCAGTGGTGTAGCATCCAATTCTTGGCATAGAGTAAGAATTGCAGCCTCTCTGGAGCCCATATTGCTCTCAGATCCTTCAGGTTCTTGTGTTGCGGGAGGTCAGGTCCCTCTTTCCCAGCCCTAGGGGTCAGCATTGTAAACATCAGCCCATCGAGATAAGAGGGCAGCGGCACATGCTATTAATTACCTGCACTCTCAAGTCCTCCCAGTCACATATCTGCTTTTCCCTCGTTACGGTTCAGCTGGGCCAATGAAAGCAGATGGAGAGACACTGCTCCAGCACTCAGAGTCGCTGCAGGGTTAACTAATGCTGCCCTAGGGCTTCATGAGAAGAGCTCAATGAGAGGACACACTCCTTCACTGCTGGGGACTTCCTGCTGATGAGGTCCGGAGCTCTGAGGGATAGGAAGCCCACCCAGGGGACCTCCTGCAGATGCAGTCCGGAGCTCTGGAGGATAGGAAGCCCACCCAGGGGACCTCCTGCAGATGCAGTCCGGAGCTCTGGAGGAAAGGAAACTCACCCAGGGGACCTCCTGCTGATGCAGTCCGGAGCTCTGGAGGATAGGAAACCCACCCAGGGGACCTCCTCCTGATGCAGTCCGGAGCTCTGGAGGATAGGAAACCCACCCAGGGGACCTCCTCCTGATGCAGTCCGGAGCTCTGGAGGATAGGAAACCCACCCAGGGGACCTCCTCCTGATGCAGTCCGGAGCTCTGGAGGATAGGAAGCCCACCCAGGGGACCTCCTCCTGATGCAGTCCGGAGTAATGTTAAACTGAATCGTTATGCTTCATTTGTAATAACGCTGTCTTTACACCCCTGTTTTCTATATACAATGCAATTGCAGTTTATATTTTCAAGTATTTTGAAGTTGTGCTGTCAGAAATCCTTTAACAGCCTTGCCAACTTCCTGCCGTTTCTGTTCCTCCACCTCACTGATCTGTACAGTGACAGGCCCGGTGTACTGCATCCCGCTGTGTGCACACACAGCCTCAGCATGTCTGCTCACTGATCTGTAAGATCTGCATTCCATTTGATCTGCCACTGTTCC
Source organism: Acipenser ruthenus (assembly GCF_902713425.1). Classification (NCBI taxonomy): domain Eukaryota; kingdom Metazoa; phylum Chordata; class Actinopteri; order Acipenseriformes; family Acipenseridae; genus Acipenser; species Acipenser ruthenus. The sequence goes on from NC_081208.1 coordinate 31,990,702, forward strand.
ACAGTTATTAGGCAGTTAGCATGGAAATAGCTGTTAAAAAATACATTGCCGTGTCAGTATGTATCTTCTCATATAACGTACCATAAATACTTCATTTAACATTTTAAATGCTAACGTTTACACTCACATGTATGCTCTATGTATATCCCATTCTACTATAAAGGCATTTTGGATAAACAGTCAGAAATCCATTACCAGCACCTTTATGAAAAGTACTGGTAACTGCAGGGAAGGTACAGTCCACTAGTTCTGACAACACATTTACACCAATGCTGAGATCACACAAACAAAACAAAAGGTTGTGTCAGAAAGTTTCAACGAGGGTGTTCATTTGCAAGCTCAATGCACCTACTTCTACCTGCTGCTGTATCTGCCCTGCTTGACCCTTTGTCCATTTCGAATTGGACAATAAAGGCCAGCCTTATTGACCTGCTCCGGGGCTGGCACCTACCTGTCAAAACACTGAGCTCAGCTCTGTGTTAAAAAAAAAACCTCTCCTGCAAAACTGCTTTCTCGTTCCCCGGCAATTTGCAACCTGACGAGCACATTAAACAAAACAAAAAAAGGGGAACTGGATTCAAAACTTTACAAAATAAAGATGTGTGCGCATGTGCGTGCGTGTGTGTGTGTGTGTGTGTGTGCGTGTGTGCTCTGTGCGTGCGTGTGCGTGCGTGTGTGTGTGTGTGTGCGTGTGTGCGTGTGTGCTCTGTGCGTGCTCTGTGCATGCGTGTGCTCTGTGCGTGCGTGTGCGTGTGTGTGTGCGTGTGTGCTCTGTGCGTGCGTGTCCAGATGTAAGACTCGTTGGATCAATTACATTTTTTGTATTTCTTGCGGCCTTTCCTCGTCGAGGGCCTTATTTCCCCTGACCATCACATCTCCTAAGAATCTTGAGAGAAGATTCATCAAGTTAGTTCTAAAACAAAGCAGGACGACAAACCCGCCACTCAGGGCTGCATCCCAGCAGGATGCTTTGCATTTCCATTTGAATCTTCCAGACACAGAGTAAGATTAAAACAAATAGGAATTTAAATCAAGAGGCTCTGTCTACCCTGATGCAGGAACAGCAACACACTGACACGAACGGGGAGCCCCACGCTAGGATGTCTGCAGCAAATCAAAGACAGCTTGCTTACCGCTCGCTGCTCCGGCAATCCATATCAGAACAACAAAATGAGGCGGAACCATTATATATTCCTTTTGAAGTTATCTCCCCCTCCCTTTTTTATTTAAAGGAAACAGGGTCGCACAAGTTATTGTTGGAGCTCCAAAGTTCCACTTTATTGAGAGCGCTAAAAATAGGCCTGTATCTCCAACTTCTTTTTTCTTTTCTTTCTTTGTTTCTGTTATTATGAGAAACATACTGTACTGTTACCCGCGCGCAGAAGTGCAAAGGCTAAATGAATATTGAGGACATAAACGGCAGCGGAGCCTGGAGCTATGAATAGGGGAGCTCTTGTCTCCCAGGGAATCTTTTCCAGCATAGGCCCTCACTGGGGTGGCTGACCTGATTTCAGTCTAATAGTAAAGTCTCTCCTGGTCCTTGTGTATCTGTGCTGTGCTCAGCCATACAGCAGCAGGTTATTTCTGTATTGTAGAACACTGCTGTGCTTACAGTGGCCAGTCATTACAGTGTTTTGCTTAGCACTCAATACGATAATCCGCCAGATTACTCTTGCGTCTGTATTGATCATGTGACAGTTTATACACGCCTCAGTACTACTGCTGCTAGTAGATATTTAATTTGCATTGTGTTATTGTGCAATACGTGTGTATATGGTAACAGTATGATATTAATGCTTTGTTTTTAATTGTTTTGTATATTTTTATTTGTGGTGTGCAATATGAAATAAAACTAACAATAATTCTAAGTGAATTTGCCTTTGTCTATTGCAGATAAGGCATACGCAGTTAGACAGTAAAAATTGGAAGCCAACTCCAGGACCGCGATATATCCAAACCCGCAGTACAGCAAGGGGCGATATAACGAGGAGTGGGTGTAGTTTAGTTTAGCTGTCATATAAAGCAGCTTCTCACATTGTACAGGATTCCTTTTCCAAGCTTCCTCGTCAAGAAGATCAAACACCTGCCTACCATCCACAGCACAGCAGCTTTGTTTCTCCATGCTGCCTACCCTCCCCCCCTTCTCTTGTACATTCAAGGTAAAAAGTTCTCCAGGTCAAAGTTTCTGCCTCAGCCCCAGTTTCTCACTCCAATCCTTTCATGAACAAAAGCACTCAGAGCCATCATTTGTCTCAGAATTCCTTAAAGAAAACAGAATGAAAAGCCTAACTCCTGCTCTTTTTCCCTGCACTTCTTATTCCAGCAATCCCTTTATCTGGTTTTCATTGCAGGCATGCTCGGAGAAGGCTTTTGGGAGCCAGTCCCTTTCTCAGCCCCTGCGATGTTGCTGCAGTCAGATTAGAAAGGCCCTTTGAAGCTGCTGCTGTTCTCTGTCAGCCCGGTCGCTGCAGGACCTCAGAAAGACCCGCGCCATCTGGCAAACTGACATCAAGACCGAATGAAGTGACTGAAAGAATCTCTTCAAAGCAACAATGGCTGCCTGGCAGATTTGTTGATTTGGGCTTTTGTCTTTCATGTGTCACATGCGGCAGTCGCGCAGAGCACCGAGGCCATGGCTGGCGGGAACACATTGAGGGACTCTGCTTCCGGAGGCTGCAGACAGGGCTGTAATAGGGAACAATAATCAATTTAACCTGTGGGCATCTGTCGAGCAATTAGACAATTATTCCAGCCCTCCTCCGGCGTTCTCATGTGTTTAATGTGTGCGTCTTTGTTTCTCATCTGAAATTAATTTCCTGTTCAATAAAAGCACACCGGACAGGAGGCTTGTTTGCATGCTGACAGCTGACATGTTTGAACTGACAACGAGCCGTCACGCTCTGATTCACACAAGAGGCTGGTTTCATTTGATCCTGAACCCTGGGATGTGCGGCATTCTTTCCAGGAACCCTCCTCCCTCTTCAGACACCTTGCGTTGCTTGCGCAAAGTCTAACCACGCATATTTTAATTTAAAATATTTGTGTAGCACTTTTTCAAGATGCATGACGCAGGAGAACAAAACCCAACCAAAAAACATCAAACATGGCATTGTTGTTATTGCTGCCTGCGGTTGCTGTGCCCTGTTCACGACTTTCCTTCTCATTGTAGTGTTCATAATAAGCAGCCATGCAGGCATGTGCCTGTGACCTCACAGCAGGGGATGCTGGGATTGCCGGGACCTCCAGCAGCCAGCTCCCTTTCTCTCAGGCCCCTCCCCTACATAATGACAGGGAGAGCAGTGAAATTGTTGTTGCATTTTGGTTAACCGAGATAGCAAATGTAGGCGAGAACAGTATTGTGTTTATTATCAGTTTATAAAGCATAAGTTTACAACAGAAACTGAGAAATATTCATACATAGGACAAAATGATGTAGTTCTAGCCAGGCTGGTCTGCATGTGTGGTTTTAGAGTGTAGGTTTTAGTGTGGCAGTGGATCACATTGATAGGACAGAATCTGGAGTGGAGAACTCTAGAGGGAGGGGGGAGCAGTGGAGTCTCCAGACCCATCCAACCCTTACCATCGCTCACTGACACTGCCTGCCAGGGTGCCCAGTGACCACTGTGCCAAACAGTGTGGTGGTTTAGTGATGCTGATTCCACTGAGGGATTCATGAAGACCACGCCCATGCTCATTATACTATCATACTGCATACAAAAGTTTAGAAAAGCTCATGATGGTTTGTTTTTGCATGCTTACTTACTATGCATTTATCATAGTTCACCATGGTTTACCATGTGTTTTTAATATGCTTTACCATATCTCTCTGGGCTTGACAGTTCTTACCTATGTGTAACCATGCTTTTGCTATGCTTTATCACACTTTGCTTTTGCTATGGGAAGCTTTTATAAAGGTTGAATGAAAGCATCGAGGGTGAAAGGCTGTTGCATTAACACACTGCAGCGCTTCCTCTGCAGGAGTCAGTCAGCTCTCTACAGCTCTGTGCACATGTTGAACGGGCTGGGAATGGGGGACTGAGTGCAGAGGGGAAGGTCAAGCTGGATCCTGGGAATAGTCTTGCTTCCTTTTTTTATTGTACTGCTCAGTGTGTATATATTGCAGAAATGAAATGGCTGTAATTGCAGCGGTAATCAATTTGCACAAGCACCAGCACCAGATGTTTGTTTTATCCAGGGATATTGCGTTTCCAGAGAATAAATATTAGGGTGTCTGTTCATTATTAAATGACACTGTGGATGTTTCTCTCTTTCCGTTTCAGAGACGATCCCATGATCTGTGACATCTGCATGGCTTCTAATCCCCTTCAGAGAAAATGGACATTCGGAAGAATTGCATTATATTGTATTGCATGTGAGTGAGGGGTGAGGGAGAAGTGAGGGTAAGTGAAGGGTAAGGGAGGGGTGGTGAGGGAGGGTGGAGGGTGAGGGGTGAGGGAGGGGAGGGAGAGGGGGAGGGGGTAAGTGAAGGGTAAGGGAGGGGTGGTGAGGGAGGGTGGAGGGTGGAGGGTGAGGGAGGGGAGGGAGAGGGGGACGGGGTAAGTGAAGGGTAAGGGAGGGGTGGTGAGGGAGAGAGGGGTGAGGGAGGGGAGGGAGATGGGGAGGGGGTGCACAGCTGGACGATCCTGCCATCTGTTTGTTTGGTTTCTATGTGTTACGCTGCCGTGATCGCGTTTCATTTCAATGCTGCATCTCTTCCATTGTTCCCTGCAGCCCATTACAATGATGGATCTTTGGGGAATTTCCCGGATGGTTGCATCAATCTGTTATTGATTATACAGTATATATTACAGTTACACAGTCAGCTGTCTGGTAGAGTTAGAAATGAATACAGAACGATCCCTATCCTGCTCGTTCACAGCCACTATTGTAGGAGGAGGTGTTTTGAGTTGAGGCAACGAGCAAGCATGCATGCAATGTGCTGAGCACATCTAACCCTTACAAAAGATTTGCTGGAACTTCAGAGCATGCAATATGTGGAGCACATCTAACCCTTACAAAAGATTTGCTGGAACTTTTATATATAAAAAAAAAGAAAAACTCCGCCTGCACGCCATATGGAAAACTCATAAAATATGTGGAAAATATTAACCCAATGTAACCCGGTTTGACAATGGTCTTGAAAATAATAATTTAAGAATATATCTAAATGAGAAATGAATATTACCGTCTCCCTACTTTAAGGATCTTGGTACCCTTTGATTGTAAATGGGTTAACTAACATGTAACAGAGAAAGATAAAGAGGAATTATCATAAATCAGACACAGAAACCTTCAGCTGGATTATAGATGTGGTCAGAAGTGTCAACATCTGCACTGATCGTAGATTGGCAGCGTACAGTGTACAATGTGCAGTGTACAGCGTGTAATATACAGTGTGCAGAGTGTAATATAGTGTGCAGTGTACAGCGTGTAATACAGTGTGCAGTGTACAGCGTGTGATATACAATGTGCAGTGTGTAATACAGTGTGCAGTGTACAACGTGTAATATACAGTGTGCAGTGTACAGCGTGTAATATACAATGTGCAGTCCTGATCCTCTCCAGTAGGCGCAGAAAGTTGAAAGCTATTTTCCCAGCTCTTTCCCACTGTAACTGCTCTGAACTGGGCAAGCCAACATCTGTGGGCACAACATATGCTAGAAATTCTCACAGGTCATAATTAACAGTGTGAACAGACGTAGGCTCTGTAGAGGAATTCTTCAATCATGCCCTGCAGGACAGGGATGTTTCCCTGATCTCAAGAATGCCACCCAGACAAACAAGTTCCGGGATCAATCAGCTGGTAGGACCCGGGCGTAGATTTTCTTATGTTCTGAATCTAGAAAGATGCTCTGCATGTCATTTGTTGTTGCTGGTGCAGAGGGTTCATGCACTTTGAACAGCGCTGATTCTGTGCAGAGCCAGCTTTCATGTTGGCATTCGTTTTCTCGTTCCTGTCAATCTTTTTGTTGTGGTGAAAGATAATGAATTTCAGCACATCTGCCATTTGTTAGCCCTGTTTGGTGTAACTGATCCAACTTTAATCTTGAATCATACATGAACTTCCAGAGCGTATAATTCACCACAGCTGAAATAAAACAGATGGCTCGCCGGGATGCTGTGAGCTCCAAAGACCAGCATCTGGAAGGAGCACGTGTGCATCTTATTTGAGATGGGGGGCCCTGCCTCATAAAATCCACTTTAAACACTGGTGCTTGGTATCCATGAAGCCTTTCTCAACTGCCTTTGAAGAGGTCCCTTTAGAAAAGTTTACAATTTATTACACTTTGCTATGCTTTCACTAAAGCAAAGTCAAACCATGGTAAAGCACAGGTTACCTATGGAGATCTATGATAAAAGCATTAACCATTGTAAACTGTAATCAGAGTAATCTGGAACTATGGTAAATGCATTGACCATTATAAACTGTCATCAGTGTGTTAAATCTGGAACTATGGTAAATCACACACAGAGTGGTAAACAAGGGGAGGCAGTGCAGCCATGGCACCTGGCTGGGTGATAGTATGAACGCTGCTGCAGATGGCTCAGCTGGGAGAGTAGGGGTTCAGAGTCCTGGCACTGAATGTAGATTCAGCAGGCATGATCTACACAGGAATAGAACTGCATTCATTATTGCCAGATATTTCCTGGATTTCCCAATTGGTTTCCTTTTATCAGTCACTGGCTCTGTTGAATACAACCCTGTAATCTAATTGCTTGAGCACAAACACATTGCCCAAAGTGGAACAGCGTAGAAACAGTAGCATATATACTGCTGACAGCACTGGCCTGCATATCAGTGAAGAGATACAATAAGTGCAAATCCAGTCAATCTGGTGGGCAAACCAGTTGTGCCGTTTCTTACAGAAGCAGGGGGGGCCAAAGTTCAATTGTCCACGTGATGTTTTCTACAATCAGGTAACAAAGACAGTCACCACAGATACATTCATAGAGAGAAAGGTGAAAATAAGGTGAAAATTAAGGTGAAAATAATGAAAGCAGTATAAAATACATGGGCCAGTAGAAGGGCTAAGACTGCCATCACACGAATAAGCTCCCAAGCCCTCAGCCTGGGCACTGTACCAGTGACAAGCTGCCATGCACAGAGCCCCTTGTCACTGCCAGCTGCACAGTGAGCTCACTGCACTGGCAGCACCGCCTCTCTTCACACATGAGGAGCAGCATCGTCTGCCTCTGCCATGTTCAGGGTTTGTCAGATATGAAAAGGTTAGGGCCTCCATTGTCCTCTGTGTGTGTACGGTGACCCGGGTTGATGATCCGAAACCGGGTTTTCACAGTGAAGATTGGGTTACGGTTCCTCACGGACTGTCAGCGACACGTTGGAGCACAGAGTCTTAAAGCTAATCCTCTTTGAATAACCAGACACTGTGACACTCACATTTATGTCTGTCAAGATTGGGAGGTTGTGAAACTGCATTTCAATAGCACAATGATACTGTACATCTCAACAGCTACTTGTCTCCTAAAGCCTGTCAAAATAAGTCAGATTGTTTTAGTATCATGTTACAGATAGAGATTTGACAGCAGAAATGACTGCAGACAAAGTGAAGTGTAGAAGGTGCAGCCTAGACAGGTAGGGTTACCCTATCTCCAGAGTGAAATCCATTGAAGCTGTAGCAACTGTGGAACTGTGTATAATACCAGGTGAAACATCGGGTGTGTGTATTGCAGATCACAACAAATATATTATATATATAAAATCAGCTATAAAAATGGCTGTGTTAATCAAGACACAATTGGGACTAACTTAAAAGGCTAATTTGGATGGTGGCACGACCAAGATAAAACATTAAAACAACAACATGGTCCGGGAAGTTCAAAGGAATATTATTTGTATTATTATTAACTGAGCACACTGACACTTGGGGGGGGGGGGGGGGGGGGGAATAAACAATCGAAAAACCAGGACAAAAAATGAGGCTGAAAACTGAAACAATGCTAGTTTCCTCAGGAGGTCTGGTAACCCTCCCATACACCCCACAGTCCTTACAGCATGGGGACTCACGTCTGCCTGCCGGCAGAGAATTACATGCGAGTGACCACTGTATCTCACAGCTTCCTGACAGGCAGGATGGTCCTCTTACATTACAGACAGGGAGATCTATGTTACAGACAGACAGGGAGATCTATGTTACAGACAGACAGGGAGATCTATGTTACAGACAGACAGGGAGATCTATGTTGGGAATGCTGTGACCGGCTCAATCCACAATTTCATAGGGACTGTTCAAACCTACAGGACGCAGTTTATTTTAACAGCATATAATAAATCACCCAAAGGGACTGAAGCTTTTTATTCAAGGCAGGTCACTCACTTGCACTGAGAAACGCACGAGCTGCCAAGAGGTGAACAGCGCTTGGATCAGGTGGCTAAAGGACAGGTTTTACTGCGTTTCAAATGGTCTTCCACTGTGATACTGCTTGCATTGACTCTGCACACTGAAGTAATGCTCTTCTGACCCTGTTCCTGTGATACTGCTTGCATTGACGCTGCACACTGAAGTAATGCTCTTCTGACCCTGTTCCTGTGATACTGCTTGCATTGACTCTGCACACTGAAGTAATGCTCTTCTGACCCTGTTCCTGTGATACTGCTTGCATTGACTCTGCACACTGAAGTAATGCTCTTCTGACCCTGTTCCTGTGATACTGCTTGCATTGACTCTGCACACTGAAGTAATGCTCTTCTGACCCTGTTCCTGTGATACTGCTTGCATTGACTCTGCACACTGAAGTAACGCTCTTCTGACCCTGTTCCTGTGATACTGCTTGCATTGACTCTGCACACTGAAGTAACGCTCTTCTGACCCTGTTCCTGTGATACTGCTTGCATTGACTCTGCACACTGAAGTAATGCTCTTCTGACCCTGTTCCTGGTTGTCAATACTATAGCAGTAATGCTATCAATGTTTCCCCCCCTCCTCTCCGTCCGGCAGTGCACATTTTCTGTACCTCAGAGGTGGCAATGCTATACTTGAGTGCCTTGTAGTAACTAGTGCAATCTTGATTTAAAACAGGCACCAGAACAGAAATAAGTACATTGCCGTGCAGTTCAAACATATGTCTGTGTTCTAATGGCCTGGGAAACTTACCAGCCCAGTAACCGTGAATCCAGATGCGTGAGGTTGGTTTGCAGTGTTCACATACTGCCTCCTGCCGGATTGGAACTCTCCAGAAAATATTGTGAAACTTCTGTAACGTCAAACAGCGCCACCTTGTGGTAAACCGAAACAATGCACAACATCCAATTCTGTAGATTTTTTAAAAATTATTATTTATTTCTTTTTTTTTTTCTTAATCAGATCAGTGGATTGGAACTATATGTATGGTGTGGTGAATACCAACAGGATCATGCTTGTTTCTATATACACACACTGTATATTTTAATACCTAATTGCTACCTAGTAAAAGTGTAACATGTTTGTCCATCAGACTGAACATGTATACACAATACACAAAAAGAAAGACAGAGAGAGAGAGAGAGAGAGAGAGAGAGAGAGAGAGAGAGAGAGAGAGAGAGAGAGAGAGAGAGAGAGAGAGAGAGAGAGAATACGTTATTTGTTAAGCTGTGGCACCATACAATTCGACTACTCAGCTGGCTCTAGCTAGCAAACAATACAAAACAATGTTTAAAGACAGAGCGTTTTAGTTGTGCAAAACAATATTCTCCGCTAGTCTAAATGATTTAGGATGCACACTGTACGTGTTTTCTTCTCGTTCAGTTACATCATTGTCTAAAGAGAACTGAACTGGAGTCAGGATAGAGTTTCAAGTGGTTTGTGAAACCGGCCCGCATAGACCTCCAATCTAACATGGGACGCTGTGGTTTTAAAAAAAAAAAAAGGGTATTCTGATGAATCGCTCTGCGATAACTATAAATCCTGTGCGGATACAAAATAAAGAAAAACAGTAGAGACGCGCAAGTTTTGGAAATTAAATACACTTAATTCTCAGCCATTTACTGTACACTAAAAATCCCAAACATGGGGAAACACCATAAAAAACACAAGTCCGAGAAACACGCCTATGAAGGTGAGAAAGGCAAAAGGGGACATTATTGCTGTAGGGAAAAAAAAGAAAAATCGTCCGAGAGCGGATGAAATCGCCGGTATGTTGGTTTGACATAACAACACAAGCAGAACATGCTTTTAAGTGATGACACTGATTAGAGACATATCTTTTTTTTTTTTTTTAATACACTGTAGGATCTAAAAGAGATGCAAACCATGTAATGGGAGTGTGGGCAGATGCAAGATTTACTGTTAATAACGCACACCTGAGCTTGTGACCTCCCTGGTTTGAGTTTGTATAATTAAGCTCATGCATTGTGGTTGTACAAAGCTGTGAGGCCAGTGTGGTGCGGCATCAGAAACCAGGAGCCCCATGACACACGGATGAATCCAGAAATGGGTTCAGGAGATGCAGGGAGTGTCATGCTCTTGATTTGATTGTCGATGATCTCTTTGTAGCAGCAGCAGCTCTGTGATCTTAATCAGTTCTTTTCTTTTTTTTATTAAAGACTGAAAAGAAGAAGGAGGGTCAAGACTCCATGTACACAGACGTGGATGAGAGAAGCCAGACTCCCGTGAGAGCAGAGATGCTGCATGAAAAGCACATGAGCTCATCCCTGGCCAAAATAAAAGGTGTGCTTTGGGATTTAAGAATGTGTAGAAGGGGTAACATTTACCTGCACTGAAGCACTAAACTAAAGCATCTCCAAACGATTTACAAAGCAAGTTCAGGATTGACTAAAAATGTGTTTTTTTCACATTTAACAGAAAAAGAACAGTCCCCTCTGCAAGAAGCTTTAACGCAACTGACCCGGCAGCTTCAGAGGCGAGTGTGAGATTGTACTGTATTGTTGTTAAGGTTCCTTGGGACACCCTATGTGAGTCATTTGAATAAATAAGCAGTGTTAACTGGTCTGGCTGTGTTGTTCTTTGCCTACAGGAAGGACCCGCATACCTTCTTCTCATTCCCCGTCACAGATTTCATTGTGCCTGGATACTCTCGGATCATCAATTACCCAATGGAGGTAGTGGTTTTCTGAACTAAAGTACTGTGCATTTTTGTCCCAGCCTGTTCTCATGAGCCTTGATAATAAAGTAAGCCTGGTTTAAACTGATCACAGGTTTGCACTTTTAAATGTTATTACTTTGCAATCCCAATGTGGCGGAGCCTGTTCTCTACATGTTCCAGCTTGATGAGCAGGCTAGGTGTACAGTGGTCTATGAGATGTGCTTTATAATAGCACACTGATTGGTCTAGACTTGGAAGATTTCCAGCACACTGCTGTGTACTCTCTTTTATTAGCATTTATTTAAACCGGTATGTACAGTCTGCTGTCTGTCCTTTAGTACACCAGTTAGCAATTAGATACAGCAAAACCTATATAACAATAAAAGGGTTAATTAATAAACTCAATCCTAATTACTGCTTCCGTCGGTGTAGTAAACTTGCTGACCCTATCACTAGAATGTGAGTTAGAGAGTCAGATACGTAGTACAGTAACAGGTCTTATACATATAAATAAATAAGCCAGGCCAGTTACACAAACAGATCCACAAAGGCATGAAACACAATTCATAACAGTGGTTTGTGCATGCTTAGACAGCTGTACTGTGCCGATTTAAATTTAACCTTGGGCATATGTTTTGTGATTTTATATCTTTCGTATTTTAAAATGCTCTCATCCTCTCTGGTTTTATTTATAGGACCGATTCCAAAGCTTGAAACAGATCATTGAATTCATGGCAGACCTGGAAAATGCCAGCAAGCAGAAAGAGAAGGAGGAGCAGCAGGAGGAGGAGATGGACCAGAAGGAGGACTCTGCGCTCGACCAGTCCAAAAAAGAGCCAGCTGAGCCCATGGACACTGACGAGGTGAAGACAGCCTCCGCTACAGCAAACAAGGAGACCGGAAGGTAATGCTGAACACTGGAGCCAAGAACAGGAGAGATCCCGGGGAGTGTCAGGCAGACTGTCCACCCATCGAGGCTCGTTTGAAACGATAGCTTGAGCTGCCCTTCATTAGAGATATACGAGAGTGTAGGGGCAGACTGTTCCACCCATCGATTTCTGTACACACTAAGGTTATATAAGTAATAACATTATTTCATGTGATTGTGTGACACCTTTTATATTGCATTTCATTAATCTTTCTCCTTTGTCCAGGCAAGACTCCAAAGACTCTGTATCAAAGAGTATCAGTGCAGCAGAAAAGGAGCTGGAACAGATCGAGTTAGTCATTGAGGAATCGTGTGGAAAATTAACCCGGAAAAACATTGAGAGCCAGGTATGTGTAATGGACTGCTTACATGTATGACTGTTCATTGAAACAAACTGTCTGGAACTCCCCTGGCACACCCTTGAAAACATGGCCTTTTTTGTAGATAGAACCACATGGCCTAATGATGCATAAATGTAAACTTTTTTTTTTTTTTTTTTTTTTTTACAGGTGCAAGGACTGGACAGAAACACAGAAACTCCTGTAAGATGGTCAGGAAGGGATTTCTTGCCAGGTTTGAGAATATTGTTCGTGAACAGAAGCTGCTGTATAGAACTGACTGACTGTTTTATTTTTCCCTGTGTTTAGTTGGAATTTGAGAGACGGAAATCTGATGGGACACAACTCTGGGATTCCTGAACACAGCAGACCTGTCAATGGGAGGTAAGAGTCAACGAAATGAGGTCTTCACCCCCATCACATGTGTATCCTAGTGAGACAAATGAAACAGAAGTAACTCAGTGACTAATGCAACCGTTTGACTACTCACAGCTTACTGAACACCAAGCCAAACCTTAACCTGCCCCTATCTTTTATACTTTGACTTCTCTCACCTGTAATTAAACCGTGCGTGTGTGTGTCTGTGCTGCAGAACCCGGGTACTGTCCGGTGAAGCTGGGAATGATGATGGACAGGTTACAGACAGACATCAACACTCTGCAGGGATTTAAAGAAGACAAGCGCAACAAGAGTAAACTAATGGGGTGCCCAAGCTGTGTTTAAGAATCCTGTAATCTAGATGGTGGAGTGGGATGCGGCACATATTTCACATTGACTGTACTTTTTTTAATTGTATATTTTGTTTAATCTTGTTTAGGGTCCTGTGTTGGTTATGGTGGTAGTGTTAATTACTGGCTATTAAGAGAGCATGCGCTCACTATATATATTAAAGTTGTTTTTGTTACTTTGGTTTCATGTGGGAGTAGAGGGGAATTTGCCATCCTGTCACTGTAGCGTAATAGCTGCCTGTAATTAATTGTGTATCATTTTGGACTTCTTCCCAGTGTCATACATGAATTATGGGCCTTACAGTTCTTACGCCCCAGTCTTGTTGCAAACGTCAGCAAAGCAGACTTAGACCTCATATATTCCTTCTATGGAGAGGAATCAAGCTTGGAGGGCCCAGCCAGGTATGTACCATAACCGCTAAATACATTCTGGTATGGCAGACCTGAGAAAAGGCTGATCTCTTAGCAGCAATCAGCGATTGTAGACGGATCATCTCAGCCAGGTCTGCCCCCACTGTTCACTGCCCACAGGTTAGAATCATGAAACATTCCAGTCAAGCACAAAAATGTTTAACTTCATGCAGCGCCTGCTAGGGATTTGGTCTCAACCCTTTTGAGCTACATATTTCATATTTGCTGGGTTATATAAAGGGACATATCTTCAAGTGGCTGTGCAGTCACTAGTAAAATCATGTAGTAAGTCATGCACGGCCTTATCTATACAGATGTCCAATGGGATTTTAAAAAGAAGCACATGTTCTAGCACACATTTTAAAAACATCTGGCACTACATCAGCTTAAAGGAAATTCTCAGTTTGCTTCCCTTACTCCCTTACCTTCCAGTAAATCTGTTACTGCTTTACATCTTGGGTCATTTCACCTCAGCAGTGTCTTTGTAGTCAAAGCATTTTTGGGGAAGCTGGTTGGCTTGACCTTGACCTGCCGTAGCATAGGTACCGATACACTGCACTATTACAGAGTGGCGCTTGAGCGGCAGCTACTGTTATTACAAAGGTTCATTTCATATTTTTTTTATTATTTCATATCTCTTTCTTGTTCGTCTGTAGTGTCCATCATTTTTTGGCAAATGCAGATGATTATACTTACAAGATGGCAGACAACATACTGGATGCACTGACCAATGGAGAACATTCCAAGAGCCTGAGAGAAATGGGAATGCTAAAAAGCAGAATAAAAAAAAAAAAAGCTTCAATGTCTTTTTTTTTTTGTAAATAACAATACTGTAGTGCCAGTCAGATTTAAACACGTTTATTTAAAGCCCTATGACCGGTACGACTCAAATCGGAGAGTAAAACACATGTTTGTTTTTATATAAAGTAAGGCATGGTATTGAATCTCAAGGACAATTCTGTTTTCTAGTTTTTTCCTTTTATCAGCAACAAAGGAGTTTGATTCTTTATGGGATTTAATTGGACTAGATAAATATTGGTTTGAGAAGAGTCAATATCCTTTCAGACAATGCAAGGAAGTGAGGAGTGCACAGACAGGCCTGATGATGTCGAGGTGAATCTTCTTTCTTGGTCCGTGTACGGAAATAATTAGTGAACCAGAGCCTTGATGAACTTCATGGCTGCAGCTGTACAAACAAGTGTGTGTGTCCTGTCTGTTTGGCAGTCTAACGCTGTTTGACTTTGCTACATTTATCTTGCAGGAAAAAAAAAAATAACACAGATCTCATCTACCCGCCAACATTATTATTGAACATGTTTGTGATGCGTGGAGCGAAGCCATGTGCCGTGCTCCGCAGCAGTGTTTTGGTGCTGAATAGGGAGAACCCCTGATTTGACACCGCGCTGTGCCTAAACGTTTGCCATCATGGTCTCATTAGATCGTTGAAGCACATGCCAGCAGCAAGGACGGATTTACCTCCATGGGTGCTGTTGCAGGTCTGGAAATGGAGACGGCATCCTTCGACTCCAAAGGTAAGTAGCTAATTCAGGACGAGTCAATGGCAACTATTAAACATCCTTCAAAAAATGAATGGAATAGTCCACCTGCAGGATGTATATATATATATATATATATATACACTGTATTAAGTTAAATTGTAGCTGTAAGTTAAACAAGCGTAGTTATAGCATGCTGGTCTAATCTCCACTTAGTTTCCTGGTATGTGTCAAGCCGTTTCTCACCACCTTCTAGTCTGCAAATGGGGCTGAAACTGACTCTTTAAAAACACACATTAAAACAAAAGCAGTGGAAGCCAATATTTCTGTATCTGTTTGCAGCTGAGAAGGTGACTGGAAATCTGAAGCACCTGGCCAGCCAAGTGACTTCCGGTGACATCACCAGTGTGTACGGGACCAGGGAGGTCATGGGCGTTGCTGTGCTTGCACGCCTGCATGTCTGCTGGAGCAGAGCCTGGTAGACCTGACTGCAGGGGAGTGTGCAGCACGCTGCAGTTAGGTTGTGAAGGTCAGGATACAAATACATATGAAAGTGCCATTGATTTTTAAAAGGTTAGAAGCAAGTTCTTGGTATGTTGCAAATCCACAGTGACAAACCTAACGTGTCCTTAAATTATACCAGCTCTTGGGGTTCTGTTCTAGGCATTGGAAAATATTCACACGAGATGGAATTGTAAACAATTCAATTGCTTTTACTGGCTCAGTTTTTAGTTAAGTGGCAAGCGGTAAGTTTATTGGTTCAGCTGTTCAAGACAACGCTCCCTGCAGGATGATGAAGTGTAGCTGCTACTGTTCCAATGGGACTGGTCTTATAGTATACAGTGTGTATCTTACCTGTTGTATCTTTATTGTTTCAGATGCTTCAGACTCCAGCAGGAGCCTGACTGCCAACCAAGAAGACGTCCCACCTGTAGCAGTGTAAGCCAGTTCCTTGTTTACTGAAAAGCTTTTTTCAAATTCTGTCTGCAAGTTGTGTTCAATAATAAAAAAAAAAAACACTAAACAGAGCATGTTTTTGTACTGTACAGAATGTATTTGCTCAATATTTGTACATGGTTTTAAACAATAAACCTTTTTTTATAATACCAATTGTGAATCATTGACATGGACTGATTAACTAACATTGCACCCACACCAATGTGGTGCGGAAATCTTTTGTTAAAGGTATACCTTTTTATAGTCCGTTTACAAGCTTGCTCTAGGCCATCTGGAATTAATTAGGGGTGTAATGACTCGTTATGTAATCTATGAAATAGAGACTTTCTTTACATGTCGAATTGTAAGAGGTACAATTTATATTGTGGAGACAAGAATAAACGCATAGCTCAGTATAGTTCATAAAGTGGTTCTTGAATGAATGTGTCCCTAACCCATTTTTATTTTTACTTAAAATATGAAATGATCGTCTGATGTTACTATGCATCATAGATCAGGACCATCGCATTGTGATATATTAGGGTAACGTTCCACCCAAAGGAGGCTGCTGCTGTGGAAGGAGGATACATCACTCTAGCTTAAGATGTTTGGTAAATCCTTTATTTTATACCTTACAAAATGCAAAACCTCTGCAGGATTTTACTGAAGTATAAATGCGCTGCTCTGGGACACAGAAACAGAGAGTAAGTAAGTAACATTTTAACTACATTCCCTATAAACGAGACCAGCTGCCCTTCATTTGTATATATTGTTGTTTAGACACAGAAGAAGTTTTACAAAAAGTCACAAAGCTGGTCTTCCCAGGGAGTGCTCTGAAGTGGCAAACCTGTGTGGTTTTTTTATTTTTTTATATATAAACAATGAATTGTCACTTAAGCATTTAAAGAATTGTACTTTTTTTTTTTTTTACAATGTACTGCACAGTGCGTAACACGTGATTTCCAGTTTCAGGAGTGATATCGTCATTATTTAAAAAGAAAAAGAAGAATTTGTATAGAACAGCATAAAACTTAAATCTGACCTAAAAGCTGCCATTTTAAAAAACAGATTGTGTTTAAAGGAATTTTTCCAGATATCATTCCTGGATTTTGTATATATATATATATATATATATATATATATATTTTTTTTTTTTTTTGCGAGTTTATCATAAACTATTGGTATGTTGCTTGGCAACTTTCTGATATCAAATACTGTATTGTTAACAAAGCCTTTAAATTACCAGGTGAATAAAGATACGATATCTTGTTTCAGACAATGAAACTATTTTTATATGGATGCATTTAAAATCAGAACAATTCCACAGTAATAAGACAAGTGCACATCAGTATCAAAGCTTGAAACGTGGATTCTGAATACCGTGCATGTGTTCAAAATGGTTTTAAATGGGCCAAAAAAAAAAAAAAGTATGCTTTTTATATTCACAAATTTTAAAAGAAAAAAAATTACATACATTTATTTTATACATAAAAAAACTGACCTTTTTTAATTTTAAAAGTCTGCAAACTTATTTTTTGTTCTTCAAGTAAGTGCAAAACAACAGCCTGGAACTATATCCAAGCAATGGCATTAACAAAATATTTCAGCATTTAAAGCTCTGAAGCAATGTAAACTTCAACTTGAAACCTCAGGTTTAATGGCATTCAGGCAATGCAATGAATTTGGGAAATGGCAGCATGTACCAAACCCAAATATGGCATCATAGTAAACCTTCCCTGTGGTCGAATTGACACCAGCTTTAAATCCAGACGAATTCCCAGTGTAGTCAAATGCAGTATGACAGCCATTCTTTTAAAACCCCTCTGTGTAATGAACCCCCAGCCTTCCCATGACCCGACTGTAAATCTGTCAATTCCTCATTATGAGGTAATGCTTAATTAAAGCTTCATCTGACAAGACGGTCCTCATTACCTCATTCAACACGTCTCGTCTCGCTTGCCAAGAATATAACCCCCCCTGGATTTTACGACTTGCTATAAAACGTGCCTTGTTGAGTCCAGTTCACAAAATTCCAATGACTTCTCCAATTGCATCATAACACTAGCATAAGGTAATATTAAATATTATTAAAGAAATATCTGTTATATAAAAGAGCCTTTGCCACAGAAAAAAGTGGCAGAAAATGCCTCTTTCAAGTTTGGTAGCAGGTTACTTGTCCCCCTTGCTCTCACAGTTCAGTGCAGCTCCTGTGACTTGCTCATGTCTGTGCACACAGTGTAAGTTCTTGTCCCTCTTGCAGTCTCAGTTCAGTGCCATCCCCTGTGACTTGCTCATGTCTGTGCACACAAAGTAAGTCCTCAGCTCGCCTTTGCCTTTCACCTTGATCAGTCCTCTGCACTCACAAGAATAGCCAAGTTTGTGTAACACATTCGACGTTTCCTCTGTGACCTACAAAAACAGAAACAAGGCTGTCTAGACAGGGGCAGGTATGTTTCTTTGGTTTTATTAACCACTTACTTGAATATGCTACAACAAAATGTTATGTGGGTACACTTCAAGGTCAACAATGATTTAAAAGTGTTTCCATGGCAAGTGACCAGTAACCCGCAGGGATGTGTAGAAACTCTGAAATAAGAGTCCTGTGTTTCTCAGACAGTGCTGTGCCGCTTAGTTTGCATGTCACTTACTGCATTTCTTGTTTGTGTCTGTTCAAATGTATACCAGGGATGGAAATAAGACTCCCATTGCAAAGCACTTCGGTCCATTCTTGGTTTCACTATGAGTTTAGAAAGACACAACTAAGCTTGTTACCTGTAGACTGGCACTAATCAAGCTTGTATTAAAACCTGGAATGGGTGAAACTGCTATGCATTAGGAGTCTTGTTGCCATTCCAGACACAGAACACAGAACACCTAGAAGCAAATCTTTAATAGTAAGACCTCCCAAGATCCCAGCTCACCTGGATTTTGCCCAGCTGTCCTGTGCTCTCCATCCTGCTGGACACATTAACTGTGTTCCCCCAAATATCATACTGAGGCTTGCGGGCTCCAATGACTCCAGCGATAACAGGACCGTAATTAATTCCTGATGTAAAAAATAGATAACGTACTGCTGTATTACTATACACTACATCCACTAAACCAGGACTGTTCTGTTTAATGTCTCTATTTATTTATTTCAATTATCCATTTAATTAAAACAATGCTTCAAATGTACGAAAGGTTGGTTCTATTGAAATATTTGATAATAAATACATGCAAATCTATTTGAAGTCCATCCCTAACACTTGCTGGATAATGGACTTGTTTGTTCTATGGAGTGGTGGAAGAGATTCATTATGTGTATCAGCAGCAGTGCTTTGATGTGCATGCTTGTGTTTGTTCAATCAGTTCTGAAATCCACTACAGTGAGTGTCAAGGACAGGCACCTATACTTGGATAAGGCCCTCCTATGTGGGAGAAGTATACTGTATATTCAATGCAACCTCAATGATCTGAACCCCTAATAAACACAATCCTTGTCTCCAGAGGTGTTTGGATAATAGTGTCAGCGTATGTGGATTTTCTATCACATTGAGTGATTTATAGCAAAGCAAAGTCTCTGCTCACCGACGCGCAGTCTGAAGCTGTTGAATGAATGTCTGTTTATTCCGTCCAGTTTCCCCATCAAGGCGATGGCAAACTCCACCATGTTTCCTATCTGTGTGTGCTGCCTCTCGTGATCCTGTAAAACCAAAGTGGAAGATGAATACATGTAGAAGCTGGCTGTAAGATCACCTCACAATTCAGGTCGCTTTTTATTTATTTTTGTCCTGTTTTGCTCGGACTTACATCAAGGTAAAAGTCGTCTTCAACATCAAGACCACTACTGACTTTTGATATATAGATTAAACAAAACAAAATAATAATACAAAGTAGAAAACATTAAAATTAGAGCACTGAATTGCATCTAAAACAGGTTGAACTGTTGAATGAAGTGTTATCTATTTCATTATATAGTCAAAATCCTTTGGTATAACACTAATTTGTTCAGTCGTAAGGCCAGGCCACCCCCCCTATTAAGATCCTATTTTGCTGGTTGCTTTATTGACTGGCCTTACTAGCAAGGTTCCACTGCACATTATTATATACGTCACTACATGAACTGTAACCCTGAATCCCGACGCAGTTCTCCAGTGTTATTAATGGGCAGCTGCACTACCTGGTTGTTCTCGTGTCTGGGGGGCCCGGTGAGTCCTGTCGCTGCCATGTAGGTGCTGCCGATCGTTTTGATTTTCTCAACACCACTGAACTTGGGTTTAGACAAAAGCTGCAGAGAAAAAATCATCGCAGTCTTGCAATACCATGTGTATTGGAAACGTATAAACATGGCAAATTACATTATTACAAAACAGAAGAACAAATATATCCGACAGTGAACCGATTATTTTGCTTGACATTACTTAAAAAAAAAAAAAAAAAAAAAAGTTGCGTTTAGTACCACGTAGATATTTAAATAATAAAAAATCACCATCCGGACTTCATCTTGGTACCTGTGCCGACCCCACTTGCACAAACCACCGTCTGTCAAAGGATTCCACCAGGTAGAGTTTGCATAGCTGATTCTTGTATCACTGGCTTGCTAACACATTGCAGGGCAGCAGTGGAATTACCTCGTCGAAGTCTGCGATGATTTCATTCAGCAGCCTGAGACACTCCAGCCCTTCTTTGTTGATGTCACACTCTGTGTAAAACTCCTTAAAATCCGGCACGGAGGCGAAGAGAACACACACGCAGTCGTAGGACTTGTAGTATAAATCCTGGAGGAGCAGAGCACACACACACACACACACACACACACACACACACACACACACACACACCAGTATCAGCACGGTTACAGAAACACAGGAGATCCAACTGCACACATTAAACAGAGGCCCTTGAGATGGAAATGCTGGAGGAGGCAGTGGTGACTACAATGGGCACGCCATCCAAAGCCTCTCCGCACAAGCAACAAGACATGGAAACGACCAGCACAGTTGGAGTATCTGTTTAGCTAACTGCCTAAACAAACAAATAATTCCCAAACTAAACATCGTTGATTGTTATTTTTACCCAAGTTTCAGGAAGTCATTTACACCACCTTTATCTGACTAGAGTGGGAGACACAAAGCCCCGGTGATAAACTTGTACAATACAGCTGGCTTTTTGTGGGGTGGAAATGGTAACTATAATATGCAGATTTTAAAAGCCACTGTGATCTCCTCGTTCTTATCCCCCAGTGTCTACACCCAAGGGTGCCTGCAACAGGCCAGGAGGTTTATTTATTTATCACAAAAATTGCTATTAGCTGATCTAACCCTTGTCCAATGTATCTTCTTTCTAATTCTGCACACTGATCACTTTTGAAACTGTATCCAATTAATACCATTATTCATTTGCAATATTATTATTATTATTATTATTATTATTATTATTATTATTATTATTATTATTATTATGATGATGATGATGATGATGATGATGATGAAAGGTAAGTAGATGCAAGTGGATTTGTAAATATATACTGTACATGGCATTATTATTATTGCAGATGACCATGTAATAAAATGCTTGGAAGGGTTATGGTTCCGGGCATGGCTGGGTTCTGGAATGGAATCTGAATTGAATTTCAGCAGGATTGCAATGCATTGCTGCTGCAGTTCACACAGTGATGTTGATCATGCCGTTCCTGCAGGAGCCCTACCTTATACTTTTCAGTAAGTGAACTGTTTTTGAGGGCTCCCACCTCATTCTTTTTATTGTCTCCGATGAAGAGGTTGGCCACGTGGGCCGGCAGCACGTTCTCCAGCAGGAGGCGGTTCAGGTTCTCCATCGTCTCGATCTCCTCCTGCTTCTCGCGGTTTTTGTTCTTCCAGAGGAAATCCAGGCGGCAGTAATACTCGGTCTGACCAACAGAGCAGGGCACAGTTCAATCAATCCATGAATCCATGAATGCAGACTGTGGGAATGCTAATACATACTAAATGAAGCTGAGCTCAGACTGTGCAAAACCTCAGGGTGTGAGGATTTCAGTTTTTGGTCAGTAAATTACAGATATAAACAACAATAGGCACTTGTGGAAATGTTAGACCACTTTGTGCTTTAATTAGGCATTTTAAACAACTTCAAAAAGTAATTTTAAATGAATTGCATTTGTGGTCTATTAAAGTCATCAATTAGGTTAGACAATAAGTAAAATGACTATTTTGACAATTTCCCAAGATTTTCATTTACAGTGGTTTGATTTCATATGCACATCAAATTAAAACTACAGAAGCAATGGGGTGTTCTATTACATTAGCACACTACTTTATGTATGTATGTATGTATGTATGTATGTATGTATGTATGTATGTATGTATGTATGTATGTATGTATATAAAATTTATTTTTGTATCTTCATTCATTATTTGAATGAAGATTTGCTTACCTGTCGCATCAGAATCAGCATCGTTAAAAAAAACAACACGAGGTAAATGCAGCTCATCATTCCGGGATCCTTCATGAGTCCGGACACATGGAGAGTTCTGCAACAAACACACACACACAAACACACACACACACGCACAGTTATCAATACGCTCCTACTCCCTTTGTAAATCAATGCAATGCAATGACAGAAGTGCGTACTTGGTTTGGTTGGTGTACAGCATGAAGCTGTACCTCTGGAACAGCTGCCAGTGTGTGTTCAGGATGATGGTGTAATAGGCAGAGAAGGCGAGCGCCAGCAGGAGGAACTTGAGTTCGAAGCTGACCCGCAGGAACACGCAGCAGCTGATGAGCCCCAGGATGCAGCAGTAGGTGAAATACTGGAGGACAAAGAAGAACCAGACTCTCGTTCTCTATACATCCAAGCGTCTCCACCGAAAACAAACATCAGTGTATTCATCCATCCTCCTAAACCACTGCCCTGTCCCAGGATTGGTTGTCTTCTCTGGGCTCAATGGTATCTATCACTGGCTCTTTATGGGCCTTACCGGGAGCCCAGTGACCACAGTGTTTGCAGAGTGTGCAGGTGGCCTTAGAGCCCCTAATGAGGTTTATATCCTTGCAGACAGACAGCAGGTAATTGGATGCATGTTTGCGACCCTGCTGCGTTTGATCCTCGCCATCAATGAAGCAAAATTTAAAATATTTTTTATGAATGATTTCCATTACATGAGAGTAGATGTTAAAACTTCATGCTGATTTGAACTCGGCTCTCACCAAGATAAGCACCAACTAAGACGTAGCTTTACAGTAAACTAATGTGATCCATCTGCGTCTCCATCCATTTGCGTTTCCTTCCGTGTGATGATGTAGATATCCTTCTGCCTGGTGGCTTAAGTGTAATGCTGGCTTCAGGGATCAGCTTATTTTGCCTCTCTAGCGCATCAGCACACACAACGGCTGCAATGCTGGCTCCAGGGATCAACCACAGTGCGGTCTCCCCAGCGCGGTCTCCCCAACGCATCAGCATGACAACCGTCTGGATTGAGCTAAATAGGGTACTGTCCTAGATAACTAGAATACCTTCACATGTGCTTAGATTCTTCTAGACCAATTTACTCATACAGCATTCTAGCAAGTACAAGCTGACAAATGCAGAATCACCCCAGTGTAGCTCCAGCATTTTGGAAAAAAAAAATCTCTCGGCACTAAAGTGCTGCCAACTTACGCCTACTAAAAGCTTCTAAATTGGCAGAGAAGCTGATAACTGCATGCACGTCTCAACATCTAGACAAACTCCTATTAAACGTGCAGTGTGATCTTGCTTTATTCTATAGAAGGCTTCTCTCAGGAGCGTGTGCAGAGCACTGTTCTACCACTAATGCAGCGATACAGCACATCTATAACGATTTTTAAGGTTAAATACAGATCACAAACAAGTCCTGCCAAGTCCAAGCTGCTGTACTCACCGGCAGGCAGTAGAGGTCCTTTTCTTTGAAAGATTCCAGTGACTCATTGCAATTTGTGGCATTGAAACTGGTTTTGTCATCATGCGTTTTAATGAAACACTGCAAAGACAGGAGTGCTATTAGTAAAAACCCCAGGGAATGGGCACTCCCAGGCTGTAATAAAAGCACAGGGCTGGGGCCGACAGGCTACTAAAGGATTCATATACCACGAGTCACAGTCAATAACCTGCTGGGTGGCATATGAACAGCTTTATTCTCATCCAATCAAAGAAACAGACCCTCTCAACAACCAGGAAGTTCGGTTAAAAGCACCCACCACCAAGTGGAACTGATGAAGTAAAGAAATGGAATAAAAAAGTCCATGAGAATAATTAATGTCAAAGGCAATCTAATCAATCACTAATCAATCTAATCAATCACTTTACAACTGGACTGAAGTGCTCTGGACCAGCCTGAACCTGGACTCAAACAGAAGTGGATTTGCAGTGCCAATGTGAGACAGCAGCACACTCACCAAGTTCAGCACGGCTGTGACCAGTGTAATACTGATGGCAATGATGGTCAGTGGCAGCCGCACGTAGGGCTTCTTACCCACCGCTTTCGAGAGGACGGAGATCCAACGAAATGACACGGATCTCTGTGGACTGCAGTGCTGCTGATTAACCAGGACAGAGACGGACAGAGACAGACAGAGAGAGAGAGAGAGAGAGAGAGAGAGAGAGAGAGAGAGAGAGAGGTTTTGAGCAAACAGACAAGCACTGGTGTGTATTGGTTATCCAGCCAGGTGCTAGGAAACAGAAGCATGCTGCACTACCATGCATGACGGCTCATTTGGTCTGTATGTAGTACTGCACTGTCCTAGACACCACATAATCCGTTCAGAACTTTTGCTTTCACTGAATTGGACAGAACTGTGTGGTCTAAGTTACTGTATCACAGTGAGATATAGGCTCAGCTGCTCACCACCAGGTACCCGGCGAAGCACACAGCCAGAATGAGCAGCAGGATGCAGGCAGACACTCCAAATGAGATGCCCATTTCAGGGGTCCTGAGCAGGGGAAGAAAAAAATGACTCAATCAGAACACTCACAAACACACACACACACACACACAGTAGGATCAATCACCTTTGATCAGAACACACACACACACCACACACACACAGTAGGATCAGTCACCTTTAGATACAGGCACAACCAATACACCATGCATCAACCGCACAGACTGCCTGCCTTGTACTGGGGGCTCCTTTCATACTGGTGCCTGTGCTACTCTTGCTACTGTGCTGCAGAGTGTCCTTTTAGAAAGATTGTACCCCACTGTACAGCGAAGATGAAATGTGATCCAACAGAGGAGTGCCTCATGAATCACTCCTGTACAGTGAAGATGAAATGTGATCTGACAGGGGAATGCCTCATGAATCACTCCTGTACAGTGAAGATGAAATGTGATCTGACAGGGGAATGCCTCATGAATCGCTCTTGTACAGCGAAGATGAAATGTGATCCGTCAGGGGAGTGCCTCATGAATCCCTCCTGCCCCACCTAGTGACGCTTCAAAACTACTGTACCACACTTACAACTCGGCAACAAACACCTGGATCACAAAGATACACAGGAAGATGAACGAGGCACAAGCGATGTAGTACTTGAAGCTGGGAAGATCTGTGGCACGATACTGAAAAGAAAGAGAAAACAATATTAAGGACAATCATTTCAAAAGGGTGAACTATGCATTTACAGTTAGTAAGGTATAGTAAAGTTATTGTATTTCTTGCTCTTATTGTATTACTTGTATTGTAACGCTTGAAATGTTTTTGCTTACGATTGTAAGTCGCCCTGGATAAGGGTGTCTGCTAAGAAATAAATAATAATAATAATAATTTAATAAGGGTGTGTCATTTATTAACGAGTTGATTTCAACACAAGAACAGAACCCCTCTGTGAACTATCAGCAGGATCCGAAGCAGAGCTCAGAACCAGCATTGTGACTGGAGGCTGAACTCGCAGCAGTCATGGGCCCCACAACGCAGGGACACACAGCCACGCAAGGATGAAGTTTTGACAAGAAACACAAACTAAATCCGACTAATACTCTTAGCCTTCAGGGGAGCTTTTTGTTTATTAGACCTGTTGGGGTCCTTCTGTGCTACTATATTTAATAAATGATCAGTTACAAAATGAGCAAATCAAGGCACAAACCAAGCCTGGAGTCATTTATTTTTTTTACTGTAATGTAAGGGTAACCTGGCCACCAGTGACATGGAAAATTGTCTGACACTCACACACCCCTACAGGGACACACCCACAGATACACAAGTTACGACTGGGTCCTTGAATAAAATTTGAAAATGTACCTGCTTTTCAGTTCCCTTTTCAGTGAAATACAGACATCGGGACAACCCCTCATTCTTAATCCACTGCCTGTGAAAGACAAACAGGGTTCATTGAGGAAACATATTGGAAATGAAGAGCCGGTAAGAGAGTCTCACACAGAAAAGAGCTACGGACTTGAATAGAGTCTCACACAGAAAAGAGCTACGGACTTGAATAGAGTCTCACACAGAAAAGAGCTACGGACTTGAATAGAGTCTCACACAGAAAAGAGCTACAGACTTGAATAGAGTCTCACACAGAAAAGAGCTACAGACTTGAATAGAGTCTCACACAGAAAAGAGCTACAGACTTGAATAGAGTCTCACACAGAAAAGAGCTACAGACTTGAATAGAGTCTCACACAGAAAAGAGCTACAGACTTGAATAGAGTCTCACACAGAAAAGAGCTACAGACTTGAATAGAGTCTCACACAGAAAAGAGCTACGGACTTGAATAGAGTCTCACACAGAAAAGAGCTACAGACTTGAATAGAGTCTCACACAGAAAAGAGCTACGGACTTGAATAGAGTCTCACACAGAAAAGAGCTACAGACTTGAATAGAGTCTCACACAGAAAAGAGCTACAGACTTGAATAGAGTCTCACACAGAAAAGAGCTACAGACTTGAATAGAGTCTCACACAGAAAAGAGCTACAGACTTGAATAGAGTCTCACACAGAAAAGAGCTACAGACTTGAATAGAGTCTCACACAGAAAAGAGCTACAGACTTGAATAGAGTCTCACACAGAAAAGAGCTACAGACTTGAATAGAGTCTCACACAGAAAAGAGCTACGGACTTGAATAGAGTCTCACACAGAAAAGAGCTACGGACTTGAATAGAGTCTCACACAGAAAAGAGCTAAAGACTTGAATAGAGTCTCACACAGAAAAGAGCTACGGACTTGAATAGAGTCTCACACAGAAAAGAGCTACGGACTTGAATAGAGTCTCACACAGAAAAGAGCTACAGACTTGAATAGAGTCTCACACAGAAAAGAGCTACAGACTTGAATAGAGTCTCACACAGAAAAGAGCTACGGACTTGAACAGAGTCTCACACAGAAAAGAGCTACGGACTTGAACAGAGTCTCACACAGAAAAGAGCTACAGACTTGAATAGAGTCTCACACAGAAAAGAGCTACGGACTTGAACAGAGTCTCACACAGAAAAGAGCTACGGACTTGAATAGAGTCTCACACAGAAAAGAGCTACAGACTTGAATAGAGTCTCACACAGAAAAGAGCTACAGACTTGAATAGAGTCTCACACAGAAAAGAGCTACAGACTTGAATAGAGTCTCACACAGAAAAGAGCTACAGACTTGAATAGAGTCTCACACAGAAAAGAGCTACAGACTTGAATAGAGTCTCACACAGAAAAGAGCTACAGACTTGAATAGAGTCTCACACAGAAAAGAGCTACAGACTTGAATAGAGTCTCACACAGAAAAGAGCTACAGACTTGAATAGAGTCTCACACAGAAAAGAGCTACAGACTTGAATAGAGTCTCACACAGAAAAGAGCTACAGACTTGAATAGAGTCTCACACAGAAAAGAGCTACAGACTTGAATAGAGTCTCACACAGAAAAGAGCTACAGACTTGAATAGAGTCTCACACAGAAAAGAGCTACAGACTTGAATAGAGTCTCACACAGAAAAGAGCTACAGACTTGAATAGAGTCTCACACAGAAAAGAGCTACAGACTTGAATAGAGTCTCACACAGAAAAGAGCTACGGACTTGTTAGACTGCAGCCCGTCGATCGTCGTCATCATTTTATTGTGCAGGTCCTCATCAAACTTCTTCTTCTGGGACTTGTTTCTGAGTAAAGAGAGAGAGACACAATTATCAGACTGCCTCGGGTCCGGGCTGCATTGCTGTCCATGCCGGTTAAATGGAGCGCATGCTGCAGGTCTGTGAGCAGAACGAGAAAAACAGGATGAGGTGATAGAGCCAGTCATGCACAACCGATTAGGAAGATCCTTCGAGAATTATTCCAGTTGCCAGATCTGGTGCTGGTTTCCCAATGTTTGTTCATTCCACACCAGAAAAGGATGATTTCACAAACTTCTTTTTTCTAAAAGCTGCCCAATTCCATTCTTAGGATATTCCAGTTATATTTCAGGATAGTTCCCACTGCCGGATGTTGACCATTAATAAGCTATTGAGATGTGTTCAATGTCAGGTGAATTTGTGTCTTGAGGTCGTACAACCCTCTCTATTGAGATGTGTTCAATGTCAGGTGAATTTGTGTCTTGAGGTCGTACAACCCTCTCTATTGAGATGTGTTCAATGTCAGGTGAATTTGTGTCTTGAGGTCGTACACCACTCACTCTATATATATCGTGGGTGTCAGGGTCCAATGTAAATCTGCTATATATCGAGGGCAGCGATATAGCGAGAAAACCATAAAAAAAACAAATAGGCTAACAAATACTGTACAACCACTTCCTCGTTTTATCGGGGGCGTCAGGGTCCAGTATAAATGCTCTACGCAACCCGCTTTTTATCATTTTTTGTATAAAAAGCAGCACACCATTTTAATTCGTACAGCGGAGGGTAATTGCTTCTCATCAACTCCAGTCTCCAATTAATTTCATGAGTCTTCCTCTCCACAAACCTGCTGCATTGAAAGAATCCATTCCCAACTCAAGTGTCTTGTTGCTAGGGAGTGGACGTCACTGCTTTGTGACTTTTGCTAGTGCACTGCTGCCACACTTGAACACCTCGTTGGCTAAAATAAAAACTGCTTCAGCAAGTAGATATTTAATTTGCTTTGTGTTATTGTGCAATACGTGTGTATATGATAACAGTACGATATTAATGCTTTGTTTTTAATTGTTTTGTATATTGTTGTTTGTGACGTGCAGTATGAAATAAAATGAATAGCAATTCTAAGTGCCTATGCACACTGCAGCTAAGGCATACACAGTAAAAATAGAGAGCCAACTCCAGGACCGCGATATATCAGAATCCGCAGTATAGCGAGGGGCGATATAATGAGTAGTGGGTATATAAGCCTTTCTATTGAGATGGGTTCAATTTCAGGTGAATTTGTGTCTTGAGGTCATATCAGCGCCTCTATTTTCCTTTTTGTACCCCACGTTTCATTCCTCTCCACCTTCTCTGGAGCCCAGCTGGAAACCCAGGACCTGTCTGCAAGGCTTATTAGTTTACGGATCCATTACAAGTGGTTACATATACAATGAACAAGCATGCTATCAATTTTGCTTTGAAATGATTTAGATTATGGTTATAAATGTTAACACTTGGCTAGCACATATATTATAGGAGGCTGTGTGGTCCAGTGGTTAAAGAAAAGGGCTTGTAACCAGGAGGTCCCCGGTTCAAATCCCACCTCAGCCACTGACTCATTGTGTGACTCTGAGCAAGTCACTTAACCTCCTTGTGCTCCGTCTTTCGGGTGAGACGCTGTTGTAAGTGACTCTGCAGCTGATGCATAGTTCACACACCCTAGTCTCTGTAAGTCGCCTTGGATAAAGGCGTCTGCTAAATAAACAAATAATAATAATAATGTTGTGATGCATATTAGGAACCTCAGAACTTTCATCCTCCAATCATGAAGCTGCATTGCAAGGCACACCACAAGAGAGACGACGACCACTGAACTTTGACATAGAATGTCTAGCTTTAACAAAGTGGAAGGCAAAGGAAGCAAAAAAGCAAAATAAATAAATCTTTAAAAATTAGAGATTGAAATGGTGTAAAACAATAAAACCTTGTGCCGTACTATTACTTATCATATGATTCACACACATAGCCACTCTTAACAGATCCCTAACCTGCACTGTTACAACTCTGTCAATATTAGTATTATACTTCTGATTATTATTCTAATAAACGAATGAACGTTCCACCTTGCACCTGGCGGTCAATGAGCAGTGCAGCCAGTAAAGCCAGACCCAAGGCAGGTGTTGAGAGAGAGATTCACCAGCACAGCAGGGTTAGTGGAGAGCTCAATTGAGAGGGTAGGAGGAGGTAGGACTCACTTATAGTTTACTAACGAAGAGGCAGAAGGTGGCAGGAGCTCCTGTGTGTGTCCATCCAGGCTGGCAGACAGATGGACAGTGAGAAACATCATACAAAACACAGGCATTGGCGGGAAAGGCATTCAAAAGACAGGACTAAACAAGACTAGCACTGCATTCACAAGACAAAGAAACTAGCGTGGCCTCTTCAGACCTGAGGACAGCGTGTTTACTGTACTGACCTCCCGTTTGAGGGAAGGATTTTCAGTAACAGGAAAGAGGAAAGACAACATGTACAACATGAAGAACATCAGCAGGGATATGAAGCTCAGGGTCTCCCCCGTTGTGCAGGATTAATGTCTTCTGCAACCAGTCAATACACCGAAATCACACCCTGGCCCATCGTGCAGGATTAATGCCTTCTGCAACCAGTCAATAGAAATATCACACCTTGACCCATCGTACAGGATTAATGCATTCTGCAACCATTCAATAGAAATATCACACCCTGACCCATCGTACAGGATTAATGCATTCTGCAACCATTCAATAGAAATATCACACCCTTTTTGTAAATATGTGGAATATTCCGTAAAATCTCTAAATTCCAAAATGTAAAGTTACACGCTTACCTGTCATTTGTCTTGTGGCAGTTTATGGAACGCAAGGGTATGTCCTAGAAAAACGCACACACACACACAAACACAACACAATTAGCCTTATTACAAATTTAACTATTCAACTTAAAAAACATATATATATATATATATGAAATATTTTCCCTTCGACCCTTTCAAACATATTGGTTATTGCACGCAATAAGGATACTTCTGCCGTGAACAAAAGTATTTATTTTCAGAAAATAAAATCAAAAAGAAAACATCAAGTCTGTTCCAAATTGTCTGCCTGACAACTTGATTTCCTGCCTCTGGAACGCCCCGCCCCTCCCTCTGGAACGCCCCGCCCCTCCCTCTGGAACGCCCCGCCCCTGCCTTTGGAACGCCCCGCCCCTGCCTCTGGAACGCCCCGCCCCTGCCTCTGGAACACCCCGCCCCTCCCTCTGGAACACCCCGCCTCCCTGTCAGGTACCTTGTGGAGCTTGCCATTGCAGGCCAGGTCTTCGCTGGTCAGGGCCTCGCGGTTCTGGAGGTGGGCGAAGGGCTTGGCTGCCCCCCAGGACTCCAGGTAGCGGGTCATCCGCACCGACGCGCGCATCTTCAGGCCGTCATTCACCCGGGGCTTAGGAAGGTGGCCTCTGTTCATGGGCTGCTCCTTCGACTGGGTCAGAGCATTGAAAACAAGAGAGCGCATGTTAGAAGAAGGAACACACAGGCTTATAGAAGACTCAGAACACACGGATTTGGTGTGGGATGGGGGACAGAGAGGTGGGCATGCATTTAAAATGGTCTAGTTGTGTTTCCAGCCAGGAATGCTTAGCATCAAGACATTCCACATCAAACCATTAACATTGCCACGTGAACCTGCCTGCATACTTTCAACAGTACAGTGTTACTCCCCTCTTAAGCTCACTGTTAATACCTTTGCAACATGCCAACACCCTTTCAAACGAAAACCCCAAAACAACAGAGAAACAGTGAAGAGCAACTGGGACATTCAGAAACAATTCACAAACCAGACCGTACAGGAAACGCTTTCATTGAACACTCCTGCATGACATCCTGCTTGCAGAGCTGCTAGCATTAGTATCTGGTTTCATAAAACAGTTTAAAAGCTGACTGATATTAATAACTATTGGTATTCTAATGACAACCCAAAACCAGAACGGTGCTACAAACGTGTGCTTATAAATAGCAGTGAAACAGTGTTTCTTCTGTCCCTTTGAGCAGCGCAGGCGATGCCCGGTGTGTGCAGAGTGAAGGGGCAAAGAAGAGCCCATCGTTACCTGGGGGTCTAAGACCAGGTATGTCTTGACATTCTGCTCTTTCAGGTAGGTGTCTCTCAGGTGCCCGTTGCCTTCCTCTACTTCATAGGCTTTGTTCAGGTGTTTCAGCGTGGCGTCGGTGATGTGGACTCGCCTGAGGGGGAAAGCACATCAAACATAAATAGCATGGTGCGGTAGAGCACTAGCTAAACTGGTAAATGTGCATGTTAACTTTGCAGCTTTCCCATGCTTTTCCAATTGTTGCACTATGCCCTTACTGTAGCTTACTGTGTTTTTTCTTTATAAAGCTTTTTCTCTCTGGGCTTTTACAATGCTTACCTATGCTTTCACTACATGCTTTAAATACACTTTTACTCTGGTAAACCTATACAAGGGTCAGTCTCACCCAGGCAAGCCTCCGGCCTCCATGTGGTTGGCCAAGGTGACATCATGTGACCACACGTCGTACTGCCACTTCCGCAGCCCGATGACCCCGCAGAGCACGTTCCCCGAGTGAACCCCAACCCTCATGCTGATATCCACTCCGGTGGCCTCTCTCACCCGCCTGGGGAAAACAACAAGTGAGACGAGGAGAAAGAGACTCAATGGGAATAGATGAATCCCCTACTTTTGTTGCTACCTGCCCATATGCAACACAAATAGCTGGACTGACCCTAATCCTGATTGTAGGAATGTATGGTTTCTGTTTGGAGACCTGAACGCATTCCCAGATGCCTCATAATGCCTAACAGAGAGGTATCTGTGAATATTGGGAGGAGCTGCATCTGACATATCTGACTGAACACAAGGTACCAGCACATGCCTCATCCAGATAACATATCTCAGCTGTTCGGCAGCACATTTGCCTGAATCATGCTGGTACAGTCTGGGAAGCTCCAGGCAGATGCTCATTATCTGGTCATTGGTGTAAACACAGTCGATAAGAAAACAGACCACCAGCAATCTGTTGACAGCTAACGGTAATCATGCTGCAACGCTCAGCAGAATGGCTTTATGCATGAAATTCA
The DNA here is from genome assembly GCF_902713425.1 of Acipenser ruthenus. Classification (NCBI taxonomy): domain Eukaryota; kingdom Metazoa; phylum Chordata; class Actinopteri; order Acipenseriformes; family Acipenseridae; genus Acipenser; species Acipenser ruthenus. Next base: position 32,023,741 of record NC_081208.1, read on the forward strand.
AAACCGCTTTTTATTTGCATTTCTGACAGCAAATTCAATTTTATACAGCATTAGCTCTTTCACTGAATTCCAAACCAGGACATTGTCCCAACCAGGTCCTTGGACTGCTCAATTCAAGGCACCAGGAATGACCAATTAAAGGGACCAGACTGCTCAATTCCATAATGAAGCATGTGGCGGGAACAAGGCTCTACACTGGAATGGATTGAAAGAGCTTCCAGGGAGTCCAGCAGCACTAGAGTATCAGTGAATGAGGCACAGAGAACTGCATGACTGGGGAAAGCCAATCCGGTCAGTCTAAAACTCCCCTAGATCCTACACCCAGCACATTGAGGTATATTGTAAACTCCCCTAGGTACTTACACCCAGCACATTGAGGTATATTGTATAACTCTCCTAGGTCCTTACACCCAGCACATTGAGGTATATTGTAAACTCTCCTAGATCCTTACACCCAGCACATTGAGGTATATTGTATAACTCTCCTGGATCCTACACCCAGCACATTGAGGTATATTTTAAACTCTTCTAGGTCCTTACACCCAGCACATTGAGGTATATTGTAAACTCTCCTAGATCCTTACACCCAGCACATTGAGGTATATTGTATAACTCTCCTAGGTCCTTACACCCAGCACACTGAGGTATATTGTATAACTCTCCTGGATCCTACACCCAGCACATTGAGGTATATTTTAAACTCTTCTAGGTCCTTACACCCAGCACATTGAGGTATATTGTATAACTCTCCTAGATCCTTACACCCAGCACATTGAGGTATATTGTATAACTCTCCTAGGTCCTTACACCCAGCACATTGAGGTATATTGTATAACTCTCCTAGATCCTTACACCCAGCACATTGAGGTATATTTTAAACTCTCCTAGATCCTTACACCCAGCACATTGAGGTATATTTTAAACTCTCCTAGATCCTTACACCCAGCTCACTGAGGTATATTGTATAACTCTCCTAGATCCTTACACCCAGCACATTGAGGTATATTTTAAACTCTCCTAGGTCCTTACACCCAGCTCACTGAGGTATATTGTATAACTCTCCTGGATCCTACATTGAGGTATATTGGCACAGATCTACATGTTCTTCGTAATTGAGATAAAAAGAAGCTGTAGCTCTGGTGACAAATGGAAAGTCAATCCTTTATTAGCGATACTCAATGATCTTGTAAAAGCCCCCTGGACCCCAGTGTTAAGGCAGGTCACTCCACAGCCCGCTCCACTCACTTGATAGCCTCACACATATCCAGTCCCATCTTCACACAGTTCTTTGCATGGTTCGGGAGGGATACAGGCAGCCCTGACACACAGTAGTAACAGTCTCCTAAGATTTTTATTCTCATACATTCATTTTCCTGTAAAAAAAAAAAAACACAAAAAAAATAAAAACACTTGATAGGAAAACAGCCCATCTCCTCTATGAAGCTTAGGTTATTCATTAAAAAGAAAACAGCATTAGCAAAAAACTGGAAGAAAGTCAGAAACAGAGCTTTCTTCTTAACTAAGTAACAAACTCTATAACTTAAAAATGCTGAAATCTAAGGTAAAACCATAAGAAACTAAATAGAAAATTGTTTCAGCTAGCACCTTCTACAGTAGAGAAACACTTCAGCTGCACCTTCTACAGTAGAGAAACACTTCAGCTAGCACCTTCTACAGTAGAGAAACACTTCAGCTAGCACCTTCTACAGTAGAGAAACGCTTCAGCTAGCACCTTCTACAGTAGAGAAACGCTTCAGCTAGCACCTTCTACAGTAGAGAAACACTTCAGCTGCACCTTCTACAGTAGAGAAACACTTCAGCTAGCACCTTCTACAGTAGAGAAACACTTCAGCTAGCACCTTCTACAGTAGAGAAACACTTCAGCTAGCACCTTCTACAGTAGAGAAACGCTTCAGCTAGCACCTTCTACAGTAGAGAAACGCTTCAGCTAGCACCTTCTACAGTAGAGAAACGATTCAGCTAGCACCTTCTACAGTAGAGAAACACTTCAGCTAGCACCTTCTACAGTAGAGAAACGCTTCAGCTAGCACCTTCTACAGTGTACGATCAACTGAAGCCATTGTTGCAAACATGCAAACCGTATTGAGCTCTCAGTCTCCCTTGAGCTGTATACACAATGTTTAAATAAAACCCCAGAACCCCGAAGGTGGCCCCCTTGCCTTTGCGATCTGGTCGAACTTCCCGAAGAGCTCGTTCAGCATGATGACCAGTTCCTTAGGAGAGCAGTCGCTGGCCAGGCGTGTGAATCCCACGATGTCCGCGTACAGGATGCTGCCACAGACAACGGCATCAGTCACGCCGAACACAAGTCCATGCATCCAATAAACACACTTATTATTTATTGTACTGAAAAATGATTACATCGTTTAGTGCAATGGAATTAAACTGGGCTTCGGAAAATGACTAATTCAGCCACCTTCTAAAATGTGGGAGAGAAAAGTGGTACATCTATTTTCAAAAGCCAACAAGCAAAAAACCAGACAGGATAATAAAAAAAGGAAAAGAAAAATAATGTGTAAGAGAGAGCAGTTAACAAGGAAAAACGTTACTTAAGATAATCCTGTCTATGGTGATTGCTTCACGTTTTACCATCCAACCACAGAGCTCCACAGTCAAGCTGCAGCTCCACTGCTAAGAGGATAATCACCTGACTTCTATATCAGTTAGTTGCTAGGCAAAAAAAAAGTGTGGAATGATAAAATCACAGCTTTCACGTGGCAGTCATTACCCCGTGCTTCTAAAACAGAAAACAAAATTAAATAAAATCGCTTCACTTCATTTGGATTCATTCTATTAAATCAAAACCGGATCTGCTTTCTTTACAAAACGCTTTGAGGTTGTCACGGAACAATTGCTTTGACATCATTTCCACAAGCAATAAATGCAGTCTGTCAACCTGGCTGCCTGTCTACTGTAATCTTCATTGCAGCAAACAATTCATCGTGTTGCATGAAGTACACTTTCACTTTTCATTCATATATTTTTATAGCTATTCAGCTAGGAACATGCTATTTTAATAATTAGCGACAGTGTAAATTACTAATTATTCATGAAGCATTTCTAGTGATTGGCGAAAAAGCCGTGCAGTACCTCACGTTCCGGTGCCTCTTGACATACAGGCTGTGGAAGTTGTTGTCCTTCACCTGTCTCTGTTGAGCATCCCTGTCCTTGCTCTCCTTCAGTCTCTCTATTATAGCCAGCTTCATTTCCATGGAGATATAGGCTGGCAGTACCGACAGCAGCAAGGTCTCCTGCAAACAGAGATCTCGTTACAGGAGTGTACGTGTCTTAACACTACACAGCTCACATCTCATTACAGCAGTGTACATGTCTGTTAGCACTGAGCAGCTCATATCTCATTACAGGAGTGTACGTGTCTGTTAACACTGCACAGCTCACATCTCATTACAGCAGTGTACATGTCTGTTAACACTGAGCAGCTCATATCTCATTACAGGAGTGTACGTGTTTGTTAACACTGCACAGCTCACATCTCATTACAGCAGTGTACATGTCTGTTAACACTGCGCAGCTCAGAGCGGAGATCTCATTACAGGAGTGTACATGTCTTAACACTGCACAGCTCAGAGCGGAGATCTCATTACAGCACTGTACATGTTTGTTAACACTGAGCAGCTCATATCTCATTACAGGAGTGTACGTGTCTGTTAACACTGCACAGCTATCTGTGTCTGTACCAATGAGACTCTTTCTACCACTTTAGCACTGACACTGGGGTCAGGTTTGATAAATAAATTCATAAATAAATGCATACAATTGTGGGGCTCTACTCCATTCATCTAAATGGAGAGACCCGATCCTGCAGGTTTTATAGGTGTCTTTACATCATCAGTGGCTAAAGATCTGGAACACCTGTTAATCTTGACTAATTAAGCCAATAATTGGTTCAGTTAAGTAACAGAGATTGGTTGAAACAAAAACCAGCAGCCACAGCAGTTCTCCAGGACCAGGGTTGGAGACCCATGGAATAGAGCATCTTCAGCCCATGTCTAAGTAATATGTAAAAACCCCAGGAGAGGGTTTCCATTGGAACCAGTGTTGACTGATTGTCCATTGTGTCTGCTTCCATGTAAGAAATGGCATCAGTGATGACTGATTGTCCATTGTGTCTGCTCCCATGTAAGAAATGGCATCAGTGATGACTGATTGTCCATTGTGTCTGCTCCCATGTAAGAAATGGCATCAGTGATGACTGATTGTCCATTGTGTCTGCTCCCATGTAAGAAATGGCATCAGTGATGACTGATTGTCCATTGTGTCTGCTCCCATGTAAGAAATGGCATCAGTGTTGATTGATTGTTCATTGTGTCTGCTCCCATGTAAGAAATGGCATCAGTGATGACTGATTGTCCATTGTGTCTGCTCCCATGTAAGAAATGGCATCAGTGATGACTGATTGTTCATTGTGTCTGCTCCCATGTAAGAAATGGCATCAGTGATGACTGATTGTCCATTGTGTCTGCTCCCATGTAAGAAATGGCATCAGTGATGACTGATTGTTCATTGTGTCTGCCCCCATGTAAGAAATGGCATCAGTGATGACTGATTGTCCATTGTGTCTGCTCCCATGTAAGAAATGGCATCAGTGATGACTGATTGTCCATTGTGTCTGCTCCCATGTAAGAAATGGCATCAGTGTTGATTGATTGTCCATTGTGTCTGCTCCCATGTAAGTGCCCTCCCCTCCCTACCTGCTGCCTCTTCTCGATCTCCAGCTTCATGCGGATCTCCAGGCAGCTCAGGGTGTCCAGGAAGGTCTGCTCCAAGGCACTCTCCATCATTTTCTTGTGGAATGCTCCCACCAAATTGCCACACAGGAAAATGATTACATTTGGCAATATCTGGAAAAAAAGAATCCCAGAAGAAACACCATTATTTTTTTTATATATATATATATATATAGACACACACACACACACACACACACACTGAGCAGCAAAATAAATGTATCACTTATATTTGGATAAAATTCATTAGATGTGATCAAAAAATGACAAGCTCTGTTTCAGAGCAGGTGCAGTGACTTTTTATTGCACTGATTAACAATTGACATCACGAAGATGCTGCAAAACGATCTATCGACCTTGGGCAGGTGTTGTGACTCTTGGTCTCCCAGTTCGTGGCCTGTCATTGACAGTGTGTCTGGTTATACCATCTCGCCAGGTTTGAAATTGCTGGCTGTGAGCACCCAAGACAGTGAGCCACAGTACGCTGCCCTAGTCCAGCCTCCAACATGCCGATCACACGAAGGCGCTGCTCTCTGGACAGACGCGGCATACTGTTTTTTTTTTCTGTGATTTTCTTTATTGCTTTTATTCAGCTTGCAATTGAACAGCTGAAATCACTCCATATCCCGTGTCCAATCAACTGTCTCACTAATTAGGTGATTAAGTGCATATGCTTCAGTCATAGTCACTCAAGCATGTCATGGTTAAGGATGAATGATCGAGTGATTAATAAGAAATCAAAAACATTTCATCAATGTCCATCATTTATATACCTTTTTTTTTAAATAAACGTGTGATAATAGTGATAAGTTTCTTTTGATGCTCTCTCACACTCATAGATATATATATATATATATCATATGTGAGAGAGAGAGAGAGAGACACAGACAGACAGACAGAGAGAAAGATTGTTGCTTTAGCTCCAGGACCGTCATTATCTCAGTTAAACAAACTGAGCCCTCACACACATTGAGCCTCTCCCCTTCCTGAACCTGTTAACACCAGAAGCACAACCTCCCCAGTCCGTCCTCTGCAGAGCGATAGACTCCCTTTCCTGGAGAGCAGCAGAAACAAAGCACCCTGCTCTGCCCTGACCTCCGACACTCCTCTCACAGGAACGAGCACCACATCAGAACACTTCCTGTCGCTTCTCTATCCTGCTTTCTAGAACTACTTGCTAACCAGAGCGTTACGTTACTTGATTCATGTTTTTTTTTTGTTATTTTTTTATTAATTGCAACAAAAACAAAAATACACAGCTATGTATTGTAATGTGCCGCAGTATATTTCAGCCGTCCTTGGAGAGGAAACCTGCACAGTGGGCGTCACTCTGCTCCCACCCCCAGGCTGAGGGCCCGGCTCACCTGGAACACAAGGCTGAACCGCTGGGACTTGTCAAACACTCCGACAGCGATGCAGACAATGATGAGGTGAGAGACGGAGGAGAGGACAGCGAGGACCACGGCCTCCCACATCCCGAACGGCAGCATGGTGTATAGTGTGAAGATTATGAACAGAAAGAAAGGCACCTGCAGGAGAGAGAGAGACACTGAGGACAAGCTAGTAAACACACATGCACTTCAGTGATGAAGAGATCTCAAAACTACCACTTATGATGTATATGACCTTCTGTTTCAAACCCCCCCCCCCCCCCCAATACTGTCGTCCCTTTCAGCTAAACCCACTGCTTGACGAGGACTGCCTATGCACCTCATGTAATAGTGAATGAGCCTGTACCTGATCCCATAATAGTGCAGCCATAGTGAATGAGCCCGTACCTGGTCCCATGCACAGATCACCTTCCCGTCGAAGATGAAGACGTAGCCCATTGCGAGGAGGCAGATCCACACTGTCACCCCCAGGAAGCGCATCCACCTCTGGAAGAGAGACTCTGTGCACACCAGGATGAAGACCAACAGGAATAAGGCCAGCGCGCTGCACACCGTGCCGAGGAACAGCGCGTGCTCCGCGGCGATCTGCACAGGAGAAGCAATTCAGCAGCCGGGATTACACCAGAGAACATCAACCCACAGCTCCACACCACGCAGGGAACAGCAGTGGGTTACTGAGAGAAAACAGGCTGTTTACATTTGAATCCAGCATCCACACAGATGAAGAGGATACACAGACACAGGTCTGTTATCAGCACGGTCTATTAATACATTCTAACAGGTCAGGCTTGCCAGAAGTCAAGCAGGGTTTGGTCAGATTCAGTACCAATAAATACCTGGGGCTACAAAGTGGTGGTGGCCCAGTATGGGTGCTTTCTCCCGCTGTTCCCTCTGGGCCAGACCTCAATCACTGCCTCTGCTGGGTGTTGAGGAGGCCAGAGACGTTAAACAAGTCTCAAAACTCAAGGTTAGAAAACAAGGCCTAACTTCCCTCGGACTGGGCACATTTACAAATAAAACAAGAGCTCAAAAGAACAGAGACAGAGAACACAGTGTTGCATTTCTCCTGTAAATACATGTTCTCAAACACCAAATACAGAGTTTATAGACTGCCCGAAAATAAACCGAGCGACCTCCAGTAACAGTGGTGTAAACAAATGCAAGAGCTTCAAAATGGACACTTTTCAAATGTCCAATTATAAATACTACAAACAATATTCCAGGGACAACACCTTCATGAGGCGGCAATAAAGCTAAAGCACTCCTTCATTGTACACGGAGACAGCAGGCAGGAAGAGGCCATTTAAACAGAATACCCAGGAAACATGACTCTGAGGAACTGTGTTGGCAGCACATGTTTGATCAACCTGTTCAAAGCAGAGGTTATGTAGTACCTTTGCAAGGAAGCTGAAAAATGCTTTCCTTTCATTTACAGAATGTCTCCTTTACTAGTCCAAATAAATAATAGCAAAAAAGAAAAACTAATACAAATCACATGATGCATGCAGTGGTGCCAGTACCTGACTGGCGATCGCACTCCGATGACACAAGCTCAGAAGGTCATGCAAAGAAGCATGTGCACCATGCATCAGCTACGGAATGATTCAATACTTCAGCTCCTTCATTGGTATGTTTGGTATTGAAGGTGAACTGTTCACCTTTGTGTTAATGTGTTGTGTCCCCAGCTCCCCCACCCCAGCACATTCTACAGGCACATTGATGCTCCTTATTGGCTTAGATTCTCAAATCTCTTCACTCCTAATCGTCATCGGTGAGTAGAACATTCCTATCTCAGGTTCCCATTCTGTTTATGTATTTAGTGATATAGAAGGCTGGATTGTATGTTCACAGTGTTAGATACCAGGACTGATGATATCGGACTTCCTGAATGACGTCAAGATTTCACAAGTGTTGGATTTCAAAAGAAAACGTGTAAAGAAAAACAAAAGAGGAACAGCTCACATGAGTCTATCTCAAACTTTTATTGCACAATTAGCAGATGCAATGAACACTCACTGCTGCAAAGGAGATTCTTTAAACAAAGGGGTCAAGAGTTCAATCATCTCGTTTCACTTTTTATAGTGAGACTGCGTGTGTCTGTTTGTGTCTGTGCCTGTCTATGCACGTGTGTGTGTGTGTGTGTATATATGTCTGGGTAGATGTGTGTGTCTATCTATGCGTGTGTCTGTCTGTGCGTGTGTGTCTGTGTGTGTCTGTGTTCTTTATATAGCTTTACAGCAGTATAAGCAAGTGAGCAGTCACAGTAAAGTCTTTGTCAATATCTTTAGTTCAAAACAGATTACTCCTGTAGCATGAAGTCAAGGTTATATGACTTTAAAGCTGCTACAATGGGTAAAGTATTACGTTTGCCCAATGTTTTTGGTTGTATTTTGGTAAAATATATATTAACAGATTAACAGGACTTTAAATGACATTTTCACAAAATCATTCAGTAGTCAAACAATTATTTACTGTAATTTTTATTTTCGCTCATTTGACGTTGCTCTTACTACTGATTTTATTGTATTCTGTAACAGGCTATTATCTGTATCGTGATACTTTGTTACATGATACTTTAATGTGATACTTTGTAACAACTGCAAGTACCTGAACAGCTGAACGAGACGCTCCCATCACACAAGAGCAACATGGCTCCAGCAACCCCACTGCAACTACCTGAACAGCTCAACGAGAGGTTCCGATCACACAAGAGCAACATGACTCCAGGAACCCCACTGCAAGTACCTGAACAGCTCAACGAGACGCTCCCATCGCACAAGAGCAACATGGCTCCAGCAACCCCACTGCAAGTACCTGAACAGCTTCAGGGTCCAATATGGAAACTGGTCTGCTGTGTGGAGTGGACTTATTTTGCCTGGACCTCTTTGTTAGGGGTATGCAGGATTTAAAGTTATTATTTTTTCTTTTTTGTTTTGTTATAGTTCTACTTTAATGCTGCAAGCTAGAATTGTGAACCTGCTGCAGGTTCCATTATGACATCATCATTTCCAGGTCATGTGCTACGAGCAGTGCATCACCCTTTAGTGCCTCAAGCCACACTTTGTCTGCTGTGTTAGTAAGGCAACATTGCAACGACAGACATGCACTACATGAAAGCAAATCGGTACTCACCAGCCCACTGGCAAAGAATACGATGAGGAGCCCCAGGCAGGAGACCACAGCGATGCCCAGCAAGAGGACCAGCAGCTGGTGCTTGCTAATGCAGCAGTACTGTTTGTACAGAGAGCCCCGGTCCGGTTCCTGGTCATTTAAAAAGTATTTCCCTTTGGCGGGCATGGTGTACACCTCAGCCCCCAAAGAGCATAGCCGGCTGATTGTGCAAATATTATACACACTGCAGTGTGTGGATGTAAAGAAAGCAAAACGGACGAACCCTGTGAAGCGGCTGTCCTGAGACTCACATAGTGATCTCAGATTGTTCTCTCCTCTCCGAGGCACAGTAGTTCAGATCACAGCACTCAGACACACACTGTTCATTCCTCTTCATCACCACGTGCTGCTCAGAATCATCCTTCAGCAGAGCCCTCTGTGCAGAGAAGGGGAGAGCAGGGAGACGGGGGATCCTTTGCAGCTGATTTTCCACAAAATAAACTGTCCGTCCTTCCCAAGTGAACCCTAATTTACAGCCGTCGTGTGACGTGAGCCCTGGAAAGAGACAAGACAGAGGCAGGGTGAACAAAAGACCTGAATGGACACAATGTATAAGGTCAGTACATCTTGCACTGCTGGGGTTTGTGAACTATTGAGAAACATGCTTTTGTTGAGCAGTCATAAACTGCCTCTCTCTCTCTCTCTCTCTCTCTCTCTCTCTCTCTCTCAGCAGGACAGGCTGATCTCAGGGCTGTGATCTGTACTGGGTGTTTAACATCCTAATGTAAACTATGTAATCTTTCCACAAACAATGCAGATCTTACTGTATATGGAGTCAATTAAAATTAGGCTGCGCAAAAAAGCCAAAAAGTTGTGGGATTGTCCTCCTGTCACCCTGCCCGGAGAATTTATAAATAACCCACTTTGATCTAAACAAGCCTGTGTGTTTGCTGTGGAAACTCAATCTGACGTTGAAGTGGTTTAACAAATTGAACCCTTCCATTAATAACTACACACAAAAACATAAAAAACACCACACAACCAAGTGGAAATCCATGGTGAACAATGCATACAGTTTGTGTAATCCATGGTGCACAATGCATACAGTTTGTGTAATCCATGGTGCACAATGCATACAGTTTGTGTAATCCATGGTGCACAATGCATACAGTTTGTGTAATCCATGGTGCACAATGCATACCGTTTGTGTAATCCATGGTGCACAATGCACACAGTTTGTGTAATCCATGGTGCACAATGCATACAGTTTGTGTAATCCATGGTGCCAGTGTGGTTATTGGTAGGTTACACTCTATCTCAGGCCAGTGTGGTTATTATTATTATTATTATTATTATTATTATTATTATTATTATTATTATTAGCCAGAGCACATCCGCTTCAAATGGTTACATAAAATAAAACAGCACAAATATAAACAAACCAAAAAAAACATTTTTTTTGGCTCAATCTGCATAATTTGTTCCGAAGGGACGCAATCTTTGTTAATGTTGTGAAATTAGTAGGAACCCACTGCAGAATAATTAAGTGATCGAATTAAACTGCTTTGAAGTTATTTATTAGTTTTGTAAAATAAAAATGTAAGAGCTTTGAAAAGAAAAACCAGCAATGCAGTGTGAAATTCAGATACTGCAGTGAATTCCTTGATATATCAGAGCTCTAACAATACCTGTTTGGATCTTTCCCAACTCTTTACTTTGCTCTTTTTTATTTATTATTTTTTTTTAAAGTTGTTCTAACACTAGAACAATATACCAATAGTGTTGCATTTCCCGACTCCGGACAGCCTCTTCTGGTAATTCTACTTGGTCACGCTACCATGGTGACAGCCCACGCCAAGCTAACAATGAGTGTAAAGTGTGGTGTCACATTGCCCAGCAGCGCTGACTGGGGCCTCAGGGAAGGGGTGCTTGTAGACATTTCTTTTCAGCACCAGGGAGACGCTGGGGCTGGGCCCAAACTCCCCAATATCACGTATTTATGGGGTGTGTTTTAATTGAAAGTGTCAATACTGTGCTTTCAGTTCAAACACTCGAAACCCCTACCTCCAGAGCGTTGCCTGAAGATAGTTCAACTCCCATAAAGCAGGGCTACCAGTGCCTGTGGTGGGTCAAGGGACTGAATCATTGGGAACCCCAAACACATGAGAACCAGGGGCTGCAGAGGGGACTGATGTCCACAACTTCATAAACCCCCTGTACTGACAACAGTGAGGTGGAGGAGGATTTCTGATAGTTCATCACAGAGAGATGTGTGACTGAAGCAACAACAAAACCACCACCACAGCAAACACATAGGGCCACGTTACCTTCACTCTACCTTGCTATATACTGGGGCAGACCAAAAACAGACCCCCTCCCCACCCCCCGAAGATACCGCTGAGGAACAGTCAACCTCAATGTGAATGACATGTACTGAACAGCATGACATACTGACATCACAGTATTCTATTGTAAGTAAGATTGGGGTGCGAACTGTTCTGTGTGGGGGCACAAAACACAAACACTGAAAGATCTCCAACTCCTTCTGTGTAGTTTGTTTTAAAAGGGAAACAAACTGTTAAGGATACAGGACTTGCGAGAAAACTGCTCAAGTTTATGTAGAAGCTCAGTCTAGCCCACTGTCACAGTCTACAGTGCACAGCAGAGTAAACCCTCCCTGGCCGCGGAAGTGTGCACTGTAATTATCATCTACACAAATGGAAGGGTTGGGTTTGTTTGGAGGCTGGATGCTGTCACTTCTTCTTGTTGTTGTTCCCTAGTTGGGCTGCCACTGACGCAAGCAACAGAGTCCTCACCCAACATCATTAAACCTGCTGCAGTCAGACACAGACTCAAAACCACACACCACGTTCCACCAATCACAAACCACACACCACGTTCCACCAATCACCCCAGGACAGGCTTCACTGGGAGTGTCACTCCATGCGCAACACAGACTTTGTGTGGAAGAGTAAGACACAGAAATCTCTAAACATCTCCCAGCACAGCCCCACAGCAACAGAAAACTCTAGCCATCTCCCAGCACAGCCCCATCTGACCCACAGCAACAGAAACCTCTAGACATCTCCCAGCACAGCCTCATCTCACCCACAACAGAAACCTCTAGACAGCTCCCAGCACAGCCTCATCTGACCCACAACAGAAACCTCTAGACAGCTCCCAGCACAGCCCCACAGCAATAGAAAACACTAGCCATCTCCCAGCACAGCCCCATCTGACCCACAACAGAAACCTCTAGACATCTCCCAGCACAGCCGCACAGCTCCATCTGACCCACAACAGAAACCTCTAGACAGCTCCCAGCACAGCCCCAACTGACCCACAGCAACAGAAACCTCTAGACAGCTCCTAGCACAGCCTCTCACCCACAGCAACAGAAAACACCACAGCTCTCTTAAACTATCATGGCCGGCATGACATTGTAATAATGGATATTTGTGCGAGTATAAAAGCAGGTTTTGGAAAACCCAGAGAATACCAAAACTCTTCCCCACCGTGGTATACTGTATAATTATCTTCCTCACCATCATCATTATCCAGATCTTTCATCCCATACATACTCCACTAGGTTAATACAGTCACTGTTGTCTCCATGCCTCTTCACAGGAAGCTCTGCAGTTTGAATAGAGAGAGCTGTATTTGCTTGCTGCCTTGTTCCATGCAGCCACTTCGGTTTGCAGTTTGCTAGTGATCTGGCAGAGAAGTGCAGGATCCCTTGTCAGCCTGGGACGACTTCACTTAATACAGGAGGTTCATTAGCCTGGTGTTTATTCATCTGTTTATTTAGGAATCTGTGAGAACTGATAGTGTCCAGAGCATCTGTGTTTAAACAGCAGAGACATTAAAACAGCACTTCATGAAAGCCTGCCTTGGACAGCAGGGATTGGTTTGCAGGCCAAACAGTGTGTTGTAAAGGGATGGGAAATTCCACTCGCGACTCAGCACTGCAGGGCAGAGTCAAAGCAAATCGCATTGATTCAAAGCTGGTTGCCACCACACAAACAGGATTGTCCCGGTAAAGTTATGCCGTGTTCCGATTTATTCTGCTCTGCTCAGTTAATGATCTTTAAATCAAGCTTATTCATTTGCACTGTTTGTTTACAAACACGTCCCCGTCCCAAGCCAGATTCATTAGAACGTAGCTCAGCACTGGCCATGAAGTTGCTGCCGTAATATTCTTAAGTTGCCATGGCAAACCCTGAAAGCACACAAGGACAGCATGTCCTGTATAAAGCTGCAGAGCCCAGCAGGCACACTTTCCTGGCAGTCTTGATAAGAGGGAACAAGGGCAGGACGGACATGGAGACTGAACTGCACCCTCAACCCCCAAGAGGGTAGCCGAGACCCACTGGCAAGGCAGCAAGGAACCCCCTCCCCCCACACGATAACCATTGCAACTAGCTGTGTTTCTGAAGGACTATGACAGAGAGATTTCACTCTTTTTTTTTATAATAAAACAAAAAATCAGAGCCACTTGACTAGATTAGCAATCTTTGCTTCGTGTAACAATGTGTGCAGCGTCACGTGATGCTTTATCCAGCGTCAGGAACAGCACAATGACACTCAACCTCTTGTGAACAGGGGCCTCTGCTGTGGAAGTGCCGGCAGGGGCTGTGCTGTGATTGGACGAGGCTGCCCCTCAATTACACCTGCAGCACTTTTGGAAATTCTGTATGCAAATTCACACAGAATGAATCCCATCATCTTCCTGTTTTAAACGAGGAATATCATTAAATAACTGCCTTCTCATCTTCTCCAATATACACAGAACACCCAATAAAGCAGGAGTACTGGGATGCAAAGAGGGGAGGGGGTTCGTTTGAATGCTGATATTTACTGCTTTGTTCCAAATCATTTTGATGTACAAAATCCTTTAATGTCGATTCCATATCTCTTGTTCCATCTCCCGAAAGGACTGCATACAGAACAAAGAAAAACAAAAATCTGAGAATTGATTCTGTAATCAATCAGTTTATATACATCTGGATCAGCAAAAAGAAAATGGTGCAGACTTCTTTCCACTTCCAATGCATTCATTTCCTGTGCGGCAGTCACAGCCCCAGAATGCTTCATGCAGCTCCACTGCTCTGCCTCTATGCAAGTGGTCAAACCGAGGACTACAAACGATTTGGTAATACGCTATGAATTTGAATTCACTGAACTTATATTCATTTATTTACGGACTCATATTCACTCAAAAGATCATCCTGCTTGCATATTCATCTTATATTTACTGACTGAAGAAAATAATGAGTCTTACAGAATAGACACATTACAGCAAGTTGATGTATTACTTTCGCTTGTAATTGACATTTACACGGAGATTCTGCCTAACCAGTATTGCTTACTGAGATTAATGTGCTGATTTCTAAGATTTTGATATTAACCTTTCCAGCTTTTGTACTGTATTTTATTAATAAACTTTAACCAAAAGTTATAAAAGATAGAGCAGTGTTGCAGGTTTTACTGTGCAATTATTTCCTCGCAATCTTGAGCTCGTTTGGGAGAAAGGTGTAACTAAGAATGCTAACTGAATTAACACACATTCATTATCTTCCATGGGTATCTAAGCACCCATTCCCTCCTGCATTCATCTCCCGAAAACACCAACCATCTACAAGATAATCAGATTCTGAACCACAGCAGCTTTACTGACTGCAAGACCCAGTCGATCCCACTAAGCAAAGCCCTTTCTACACACTGCCACCCAGGCAAAACAGCACCAAGTCCACTGCACACACAATGTTAAAACAGGCTCAGAGCTTAATCCTCTGCAAGCACGCTTTAATTTATAAATGTAGTCCTACATGTACAACAGACAGACAGACAGGCAGACAGACACGCGCAGGCACAGACAGACAGACAGACACGCAGGCACACAGACAAGTCCACTGCACACACAATGTTAAAACAAGCTCAGAGCTTAATCCTCTGCAAGCACACTTTAATTTATAAATGTAGTCCTACATGTACAACAGACAGACAGACAGACACACGCAGGCACAGACACACAGACTGACACGCAGGCACACAGACACACAGACGCTGCATTTTGAGCCCCAGTGTGAAACACAGGAAAAGGCTTCTCTCGGTTGGGTGAGCTGTGATCTCCACGACAATGTCTCTGATTACATTGGGCTTGGAGTACTGTGTGACTAACACGCTTCAGGAAGCCAATTAAGAAGTCCTTTTCATAAACTGCTTTTTATTATTATAAATCAAAGGGAAATAAATCTAACCCTGTTTAAACAGTGGAAAAAAAACAAACAAAAAAGACAATCCGCTTCTGATTTTGGAAGCTGCTGTTCAACGAGCTTGCAGCCACTCATAGATTTCCTTTCCTCTTATCTGCATGCCTGGCCTGACCTCCACAGGGAGTTCTACAGAGTGCTACTAAAAGATGAGAGACAAGACCAACACCCCATCACTGCCGTGACCAGGATTCAGTATCTTTCCACACAGCCCCTTACAGCTGCTTCAGTCTGTGGGGAATCGGTAATGCTATAGTATCTGCAGAGCAAAGTGGACTCATGTTTTCGTCTGCCTAGTCCATGTATTTAATTCCTCGCTGGCACTGTACAGTCTTCGTTTGTACCATATGTCAATCCAACAACTTGTTTTAGATTCAAAACAGAATTCAATTAGCCAGACGTGTGTTTTAAAACCATTCCTGGTTCAAGACGCTTTCTGCCAAACCTGGATTCTATACTCGGTAGGCGCATGGGCCACGGTCTATTCTTGTTAAAGAAAAACACATCCTAAACCAAGCACAAAAGATGATTTTGCGAGAAGCCAGCGCCACAAACCCAGAGCATGGGCTGAGCGTTTCAAATGAAATGCTACTGTGCACCCCAAATGACAAACCATCAATTAGTTAGCTGTGTTACTCATGTGTGCTGTGTCTACTATTGTATTAATTAAACAGCCCACACAACACCAGCATTTCAGGTTGTACATGGACAGCTTCCAGAAACATTGGGGTGCATTGGGGGGAGTGGGTACTTCCTGGTTTCATCTGAGACATCACTGAACCAACAACGAGAGTGATTTCATCATCATGAACACTTACTGTACAGGCTAGAGAATGAATCACACAGACAAACACACACAGAAATGACTAACCTTTTCCAATTCCACTGCAAGGGCCAAGCTTGGGTTGTAAAACAGCTGCTACTGGAATAACTAGTTTTAACATTACAAGATTAATGGTGACCTTAAAGGAAAATATGAAATGTGACTATGTGCACCACTGGACTGCATAAGGGAGAGTCTTTGCAGTGTGAACTGTGAAGGGTATGAAAGGGTACAGCTTTGACCCTGTACCTGTGATAGGAGCTTGCACTTTGCACTTTGTGAAAGCAGATGTCATTGGAAGCAACTGCAGATGCACTGCAAGATCTAAAAAGTGTTTTTCACAAGTAGAACTAGAATATTCTGTTAAAATCCGTACATTTCTTGTTGGCAGCATAAGTTTAGCAAGAACTTGTTTAAGCAACAGGTTCCGAGGAAGTGAAACGAGGTTATCGGTGCTTAGCAAATGCTGAGCCATTGAATTATTATTTAGTCATTTGGCAGACGCTTTTATCCAAAGCGACTTACAGAGACTAGGGGGTGAACTATGCATCAACAACTGATAATGACAATGACACTCTGCTAATCAGTTCAGGACATGCATTACTGTGTTAGCTTAACCTTAGTTGGTAAATTAGTACTTCAAAAGGACAGGTATGTGGACATCAACGCACTACTTGGGGATCCAGAGGACAAAACTTCCAGCCACATCTTGAGAAAGAGTGTCCAGTGTGCAGGTAGACTCTATCCACCTATTGCCGTTACTGTAAAATAGGTGACTAATATAATCAGTTTCAGAATATATTGGCTATAACTGCTTGTTGTTATATTACTATGTACGATGTAATGAGTAATGTTTAATTAACAGCTTAATTCAATATATTTTGAATAATACTTGTCATTGTCTTCATTATTGTTTAAAACCTATATACGCAGGACAAAGAAATAATTGTTAATACCACAACCCACTCCTGGTACCAACAACCTCCTTGTAATCTGTGCTGCTTAACAAATGAATCATTCACAGTACCTGCCAGCCCTGAAACTTACTGGAACTCCCAGCTTTCCTGTCCTCATTAAATCCCTCTTTGCTCAGCTCCTCTAGGGTTTCTAGCAGAGAGGGAGGGAGGGAAAGTGGGAGAGAGGGATGAATGGCGCAGCTCATTGTTCAAGCCTATTGGCCCTGTATGACTGCTATTAATGCTCAGTTCACTTGCCAGTGAAATATGTTTAGCGGTCGGTCTCGCCTGGGCAGTAGAGCAAATCAACATCACAGGCAGAATCCCCAAACTGTTCAGCACAGCAGGTGTCCCTGGCGTTAATATCGCATGCCCCGGGTTGCACCGATTCCTGAGATTGCAAGAGGTCCCTGCAAGCTAATCACGAGTTCAGCTGCTTTGTGTATTATAAACCAGACAGCATTTACTGTACTGAAAAGGATCCAAGCTGTCTCAAGGGCAAGCCAAAGGAAGATCAGAATATAACAGAAGATTAAAATAAGGCAACAAATATGCAAAGATTGTGGCTTCAGTAAAGCATAACAGAGGCAGTCAAAGCAAGGAGGCTGAAGAGGATTTTGAATTTTCAAAATGTAAACAAATCTCTCCGACTTGCTGGACTCTTGGATGCTTCTAGACAGGGCCCCCCTGTCACACATCACCTCCCAACCGCTGAGCCCAACCCCCAGCAGGTGTGTCTCCCAGGCACTGCGAGCTAACAAGAGGATCCTCACTAACTGAGGCTGCAACACTGCAAGCTCATTGAGGATCACACTGTACCAAAAAGAGTGCGTCTCCCAGGCCCTGCGAGCTAACAAGAGGAGCCTCACTAACTGAGGCTGCAACACTGCAAGCTCATTGAGGATCACACTGTACCAAAGAGTGTGTCTCCCAGGCCCTGCGAGCTAACAAGAGGAGCCCCACTAATTGAGGCTGCAACACTGCAAGCTCATTGAGGATCACACTGTACCAAAGAGTGTGTCTCCCAGGCACTGTGAGCTAACAAGAGGAGCCCCACTAACTGAGGCTGCAACACTGCAAGGGCTTTACACACTTTACAAAGATAACAAGAGACGGAACACACACCACTTAAAAAAAAAAAAAAAAAAAAAAAGGTTTAAAAGGTCATTATTGGCTTCAGAGTGACATCCTGAACCAGTTTCCTGCTTGCCCGGCTGCTCAGTTTGGGAGGGAGACCTGATCTGGGTAGTGTCTGGGTGGTATGATGCATCTTCCACTTCTCAATGATGGACTTCACCGTGCTGAGAGGGATAATCAGAGCCTTTGAAGTTTTCTTGTACCCTTCTCCTGCTCTGTGCCTCTCTACCACTTTATCCCTGACTTGTTTCGAAAGCTCCTTGGTCTTCATGGTTGCTTTGTTGGATCACTATGTGAGTTGCAGCTTGAAAGTCTTTATATACCTGAGGGAAATTATCTAAAAGTTAAACCACTTTCAATACACACACAGGCTGAAACCATTTCACTAATTTTGTGACCTTTCAAACAAATCATTTGCACCTCAGCTGATTTCTCTGTAAATCTTACTTATTTATACTCTATATTCATATTTTAACTTTATCAATGTGGAGTAGTTTGTGTAAATTCTACATGTAAAGTCTAATTTGAAAGCGTCGTGGAGTACGCTCAGGTGCAAACAAAATGTGAAAATACATGGATGAAGGCTATATTTGCATCCTAAGCCAATAAAAAAGGGCATAATACCACAGTAGTGACGTTAAAAAATGATAATTCCTCTAGAGGAAAATATACTTGAACTTTGACCCATTCAACTCCGAGACCATAACTTTCAATTCAAACACAAAAAGTCTTGTTTTAAATCACTCGACAACACCCACAGTACAGAAATGTTCATTAATGATCAACAAAATGAGAATATGTTTTAGAAAAAAGAAGATGTAAAGATGGTACATTCATATCTCAGAGAAACTGGAGAGGAACAGGAAATTAAAACAAGGTAAAGGCAACCATCCAAATCAAGCTGAAGCACTAACGGATAACGACACAGAACATCTGTACAGCACTGAAACACTATGTTTAAAAAAAACCAACTGTACTGCTGAACCTCGTCTTCTTTAATATTAGCATCACAAGGGTATCCTTGGATTATAAAAAATAATAGATGGGCCTCTTCAGTGGGTTACAGGAAAACAATTCCATCTCGGGTTTCTGTGACACTTTATAAATTACTCAACCTTCCCTAGATGGAATTATTTTCCTGTAACTCACTGAAGCCCATACCTAACATGTTACCGATTCAGCCTAGTCTAATAAAAGAGCAGTGCCAACACACTCTGTGCCTAACCCTGGCCGGTGCACTTTTATTTTTAAAAAGCAATGTTACAGCAACCAGGTCTGAGCTCTGAAATGCATTTCAGATTTGGGTTTCGTTACTGTTTCAGCTTTCTCGTTCCTCTTCCCTGTTCTGTTCAATTCCTTTTTTCTATTTTCAGCAGTCTGGGTTTGAGCACGCAGTCTAACAGAGTTATTAACCCCTGCTGGTCCTGTTCATCGGACACCAATAAAGATACTTTCATCCCATGGGACAGCAAGGCTGAATGAGTCGTAGCAGTACCGAAGACATAGCCCAGTGTTCTATACTCTGTACAGAGCACTGTGTGTGTGTGTGTGTGTGTGTGTGCGTGTTACACTACCTGTCAGACGTTAACCAGCACACTGGAAACAGGATTTCATTCACTTTCTGCATTGACTGGCCCCTACAAACGAGCCCACACATGCATCTTAAAAGGGTGATGCAACACAAGGCAGCTTTTAAAGCAAGTTAAGTGCAGGGCACATTTTCCATAGACCTGCTTCAAAACAGTTTCACTTCTGCGGCTGTTCTTTTCAAGACCATTGGCAGCTTGGAAGCTACCCATATCTGATCTTACCTGTGGATGTGGCTTCTGCAGATAAGCCAAACAGTGAGACACTGTTACATTGCACCACCCCTCTTACACAAGCACTGCGAATGCAAAGCGCTGTGACATTTACCACAATTGAGAGCCATTTCCCTAGCAACACTCGGAGAGGGGCGCTCTGCACAAGAACATAACAACATAAGAAAGCTTACAAACGAGAGGAGGCCATTCGGCCCATCTTGCTCATTTGGAGGTTAGTAGCTTATTGATCCCAGAATCTCATCAAGCAGCTTCTTGAAGGATCCCAGGGTGTCACCTTCAACAACATTACTGGGGAGTTGGTTCCAGACCCTCACAATTCTCTCTGTAAAAAAGTGCCTCCTATTTTCTGATCTGAATGCCCTTTTATCTAATCTCCATTTGTGACCCCTAGTCCTTGTTTCTTTTTTCAGGTCAAAAAAGTCCCTTGGGTCCACATTGTCTATACCTTTTAGGATTTTGAATGTTTGAATCAGATCGCCGCGTAGTCTTCTTTGTTCAAGACTAGATTCAATTATTTTAGCCTGTCTGCATACAACATTCCTTTTAAACCCGGGATAATTCTGGTTGCTCTTCTTTGCACTCTTTCTAGAGCAGCAATATCCTTTTTGTAAGAAGGTGACCAGAACTGAACACAATATTCTAGGTGAGGTCTTACTGATGCATTGTAAAGTTTTAACATTACTTCCCTTGATTTAAATTCAACACTTCTCACAATATATCTGAGCATCTTGTTGGCCTTTTTTTTATAGCTTCCCCACATTGTTTTGTTTTTTTGTCAACTGCAAATTTAACAAGTTTGCTTACTATACCAGAATCTAAGTCATTCATGTAGATTAGGAAGAGCAGAGGGCCTAATACTGATCCCTGTGGTACTCCACTGGTTACTTCGCTCCATTTTGAGGTTTCTCCTCTAATCAGTACTTTGTTTTCTACATGTTAACCACTCCCTAATCCATGTGCATGCATTTCCCTGAATCCCTACTGCGTTCAGTTTGAGAATTAATCTTTTATGCAGGACTTTGTCAAAAGCTTTCTGGAAATCTAAATAAACCATGTCGTATGCTTTGCAATTATCCATTGTCGATGTTGCATCCTCAAAAAAATCAAGCAGGTTAGTTAGACACAATTCAGGTGCCCCCCTCCTTCTTGTGCAAATATTCAGTGATGGCACCTCGGTCCACTCCAGTAGATAGCACGGAATCAATGGTGCCGATGCTCTCCAGGTCCGTCATTAACGCGACGCAACGTCCTTGAGTCGCAACACAACAAAATGTGCTTCTCCCCCCCCCGCCCCCCCAATCACATTCAATGGCTCAGACTTACCAGCGATTTGGTTCAAGAGACACACATGTGACAAACTGAAGTGCTGCTGACTTCACAGTGGGCAGCAGAGTTGGAAATTAACCAACTAAGCGGACTATTAAGCAAAAGCCCATTTAAAAGTAACGCGGCTAAGCATTTTCAAGCTTCAGCCATCTGGTAATTATTACTGTCCATGCAACGCTGCGGTATGGAGTAATGACACCGGTTCAAATTGACTCCTAGAGGAGAAACCTCAAAATGGAGTGAGGTAACCAGTGGAGTACCACAGGGATCAGTATTAGGTCCTCTGCTATTCCTAATCTACATAGTAAGCAAACTTGTTAAATTTGCAGACGACACAAAAATAGGGAGTGGCAAACACTGTTGCAGCAGAGAATTGTGAGGGTCTGGAACCAACTCCCCAGTAATGTTGCTGACACCCTGGGATCCTTCAAGAAGCTGCTTGATGAGATTCTGGGATCAATAAGCTACTAACAACCAAACGAGCAAGATGGGCCGAATGAGGGCTCCTCTCGTTTGTAAACTTTATGTTCTTAAATCACAAAATGTGCCTTTTATAAATGCAACACAGACAGGCAGTGATTTTATTTGTTTTGTGTTACCTTGAAGTAGAAATGTTTAACCCAGGGACGGTATCATGTGACTTGTCCCAGGATTACTGAATATGAATATAGAGCAAGGGGTGCAGTCCCAGTCCTGGAGGGACACTCCACTCTATCTTTAATTCTAGAATGAACTGCTGCAAGTCTGGATGGAGGTTTAATAGGTTCAATGAAACAATATACTGTAGAACAGGGTTGGAACAAAGCTCAGGAGTGGAAGAGCCAACTTTGACAACCCCTGATATAGGGTGATAAGGTCAATATTGTCCATTACATGCAGATTTTCCTCGAAATGACAGGAGCCGTCATTTTGGTGCTAAGAATCAAAATGCTGTCGGAACTGAGGAGTGCTCATCCTGTTTCGATTCTGCAACACCAAGCCCTTGAAACAGTGAGATGTCCTGCAATGCACAGGGTTGTATAGGAGCCACTTGTACATCGTTTCCACTGCACACACAGGGCCGGCTGGGCTGGTCCAGCACCAGAGAAGCCTCACTGCATCCCACTGCAGGGCCAGCAGGTTACCTGTACAGCACCTGTATAACATTATACTGCAGTAGAAAATGACACCATTATGAGAAATCTCAGTGGTTTCATTGCCAGAGGGATAAAACCCCACTCTAGTGTAGATGAAACTGCAGCAGATCCATCACACACTTCTAATAGGCAGGCGAAACATGGTCCAACCGATGACATTTACACTGTATTCAAAACCTGGCTTCGCTACTGTTCTGATGGACTTCATCAGCCTCTTTACTATGGCAGGGTGTTACTGTACTGTAAAGAAAGAGTCCTTGGATAATGTCTGACCTTTGTGTTTATTCAGCTCCCAGCTGACCACATCTGAAAGTCACAGCTGCTCTTCTCAGCAGTTTAATACTAAAACCAACTCAGACCTTGTGCTGCTCCCTTTGGAACACGCAATAGAACTCTATAGACGTGTAACACCACCATGCCTGCAATGCACACAACATGCAATAGAACTCTACAGACGTGTAACACCACCATGCAAGCAACGTGCAGAATGCAAGTTTCATAGTTGTAGCTGGAACACACAGAATAATAAAAGCACTGCTTTGAAGTTCATGCTTAATCTGAGGAAGACAACGCAGGACGGTGCCAAAGAGACCACAGAGTACAGTACAGACTGCTGCACAGAATCACATTGTCATTGCATTGTCCATGTCTTTTGCAAATGGAATGTCTTTTGCTTGTCTGGTGAAGTAAACATGTGGGTCAGGTGTCACAGCATTGGGATGTCTTCCATGCACGGATTACAATTTAAGATCAAGCACTGGCTACAGATATCATTCAAGTTGTGCTCCTGATTCAACATGAAGGGGGCGTGATTATAGCAACACTGTAACTCATTTCAGCAATTTCCGATTATAAAAAAAAACTGACATGTCCTGTCAATACACTGCTTTTGCATTCTTTAACTTAAATAACCAAACAATGCCCACTGAACAGTGGTACCCAGGGGCTGCTGCAATACTTTGTCAGCAGCGACTGCCTGAGCCTTTCTTTATTTTTGTATTCATGGATTCTTTTTTTTAGTTATTTCAGCATTTCTCATTTTCACACTGAAGCTGCCGCCCTGTTCTGTTGCAGGACCCAGATCAGAGGCAGTGCACTTCCTGAGCAGCACACAATCCGTTCCTCATTCTCAATCATGCAAACAGTGAGGCCTGCCTCAGACACTGCTGGATATCAATCAGCAATCCCACGACATTCCTCCCTCATTGACAAAGATACCCATCTGCACTGCTCCCTGATTCTGTGGTAACACAGGTCCCATGCGCAGAGGAACCTGTACAGTGCAGTACAGTACAGTACAGTACAGTAGTACCCCACCTCACCCCCAAGTCAGGCTACTGCTGATATCACACTCCATTCTGTAAACCCAAACACCACCCCCTCATAAAGGAGATCACTTCCCCTTTTTTAACTGCACAAAAGTGACACGCTCTCAGTGCAGAACTGCATTGTCATTTACAAAGAGCTTAGATAAAAAAAAAGATAAAACAAAGTGATTACTGAGATAAACTGTCACTGCTTCTATTTGAGATGTAAATGAATGACTCCTACAGAAAAAAAAAAACCTGCTAGTTTTGTAACATTGACAGTTGTACAGTTTCAGTTTCAGGAAAACCTAATTGTCTATAATAGTGGGAAATATACAGTGAAGATTTGGATGGCCACATATTTATTTTATAATGGAGATACATCACTGTGCAAGCGAATGCTGAAAAGGCCTATTATTACAGCCAGCGATGCACAAACTCCTTCATCACCTTCCGATTCCCTTCCACAGTGATGGAGTCTGGAGAGTCTGCAGCAGAGGAGCGCCGCCACTAATCTGAAGTAATGAGAGAGATCACTGCAGCAGAGGAGCGCCGCCACTAATCTGAAGTAATGAGAGAGATCACTGCACAGAGGAGCGCCGCCACTAATCTGAAGTAATGAGAGAGATCACTGCGCAGAGGAGCGCCGCCACTAATCTGAGGTAATGAGAGAGATCACTGCGCAGAGGAGCGCCGCCACTAATCTGAGGTAATGAGAGAGATCACTGCAGCAGAGGAGCGCCGCCACTAATCTGAAGTAATGAGAGAGATCACTGCAGCAGAGGCACGCCGCCACTAATCTGAGGTAATGAGAGAGATCACTGCAGCAGAGGAGCGCCGCCACTAATCTGAAGTAATGAGAGAGATCACTGCAGCAGAGGAGCGCCGCCACTAATCTGAGGTAATGAGAGAGATCACTGCAGCAGAGGAGCGCCGCCACTAATCTGAGGTAATGAGAGAGATCACTGCAGCAGAGGCACGCCGCCACTAATCTGAGGTAATGAGAGAGATCACTGCAGCAGAGGAGCGCCGCCACTAATCTGAAGTAATGAGAGAGATCACTGCAGCAGAGGAGCGCCGCCACTAATCTGAAGTAATGAGAGAGATCACTGCAGCAGAGGAGCACCGCCACTAATCTGAAGTAATGAGAGAGATCACTGCAGCAGAGGAGCGCCGCCACTAATCTGAGGTAATGAGAGAGATCACTGCAGCAGAGGAGCGCCGCCACTAATCTGAGGTAATGAGAGAGATCACTGCAGCAGAGGAGCGCCGCCACTAATCTGAAGTAATGAGAGAGATCACTGCAGCAGAGGAGCGCCGCCACTAATCTGAAGTAATGAGAGAGATCACTGCAGCAGAGGAGCGCCGCCACTAATCTGAGGTAATGAGAGAGATCACTGCAGCAGAGGAGCGCCGCCACTAATCTGAAGTAATGAGAGAGATCACTGCAGCAGAGGAGCGCCGCCACTAATCTGAAGTAATGAGAGAGATCACTGCAGCAGAGGAGCGCCGCCACTAATCTGAAGTAATGAGAGAGATCACTGCAGCAGAGGAGCGCCGCCACTAATCTGAAGTAATGAGAGAGATCACTGCAGCAGAGGAGCGCCGCCACTAATCTGAAGTAATGAGAGAGATCACTGCAGCAGAGGAGCGCCGCCACTAATCTGAGGTAATGAGAGAGATCACTGCAGCAGAGGAGCGCCGCCACTAATCTGAAGTAATGAGAGAGATCACTGCAGCAGAGGAGCGCCGCCACTAATCTGAGGTAATGAGAGAGATCACTGCAGCAGAGGAGCGCCGCCACTAATCTGAGGTAATGAGAGAGATCACTGCGCAGAGGAGCGCCGCCACTAATCTGAAGTAATGAGAGAGATCACTGCAGCAGAGGAGCGCCGCCACTAATCTGAAGTAATGAGAGAGATCACTGCAGCAGAGGAGCGCCGCCACTAATCTGAGGTAATGAGAGAGATCACTGCAGCAGAGGAGCGCCGCCACTAATCTGAAGTAATGAGAGAGATCACTGCAGCAGAGGAGCGCCGCCACTAATCTGAGGTAATGAGAGAGATCACTGCAGCAGAGGAGCGCCGCCACTAATCTGAGGTAATGAGAGAGATCACTGCAGCAGAGGAGCGCCGCCACTAATCTGAAGTAATGAGAGAGATCACTGCAGCAGAGGAGCGCCGCCACTAATCTGAAGTAATGAGAGAGATCACTGCAGCAGAGGAGCGCCGCCACTAATCTGAGGTAATGAGAGAGATCACTGCAGCAGAGGAGCGCCGCCACTAATCTGAAGTAATGAGAGAGATCACTGCAGCAGAGGAGCGCCGCCACTAATCTGAGGTAATGAGAGAGATCACTGCAGCAGAGGAGCGCCGCCACTAATCTGAGGTAATGAGAGAGATCACTGCAGCAGAGGAGCGCCGCCACTAATCTGAGGTAATGAGAGAGATCACTGCAGCAGAGGAGCGCCGCCACTAATCTGAAGTAATGAGAGAGATCACTGCAGCAGAGGAGCGCCGCCACTAATCTGAGGTAATGAGAGAGATCACTGCAGCAGAGGAGCGCCGCCACTAATCTGAAGTAATGAGAGAGATCACTGCAGCAGAGGAGCGCCGCCACTAATCTGAAGTAATGAGAGAGATCACTGCAGCAGAGGAGCGCCGCCACTAATCTGAGGTAATGAGAGAGATCACTGCAGCAGAGGAGCGCCGCCACTAATCTGAGGTAATGAGAGAGATCACTGCAGCAGAGGAGCGCCGCCACTAATCTGAAGTAATGAGAGAGATCACTGCGCAGAGGAGCGCCGCCACTAATCTGAAGTAATGAGAGAGATCACTGCAGCAGAGGAGCGCCGCCACTAATCTGAAGTAATGAGAGAGATCACTGCGCAGAGGTGCGATTTCTTGCAGGAAATGACAACTCCACCGCCTGCCAGCTCAGTTTGATCTCCCCCAGGTTTACCCCCGCCCCCCCGAAGATTCATTTTCAATGCTTTATTATTGAATTACCCTGGCTTTCCAATGAACTAATCCACAAAAATAACTGTAGCAGAGGCTGGAGGGGTTTTAATGAGTCCTTCAGGGAGGAGACAGGAAACTTGTTACCTGTGTTCAGTCAAGCCCATCTTAATGCCAGCTGCTGCAGGTGAAGGGAGACCAGGCAAGGCGTGCATTTAGGGTATTTTAACAGACTAATGTTCCTCCGGTCTGGGCTCAAAGGAAGTATAAAGGCTGACAGTCTGGCCTGGGTTAAGAACTGAGCGTGATTTCTATCAAACATTAACCAGCTTTCAAAACCTTGAAACCCACAGAGATAAAAGCAAAATGAGCTCCAAATCCAGAACAAACAGCAGCACAGACCAGAACTGAGAAAACCATGCCTCTCCACCCCGTCCACCTCAGAGCTGGAACAGCATTCGAAGAGGTTGTTTATAACCTCCAACTGCAGCAATGAACACAGGGGCGTGCTTACTGAGCTCTTAAGAGTGAACAGAAAGCAGGTTCTACTGGAGAGGAAGCTCCTTCAAATCAGACTGGTAATCTACGGAAACGTACAAAAACAGAGAGCAGCCATTGCGATTGCGGGTTAATTGTACAGGAAGATGACACTAAAGATGACACTAAAACTAAACCACGAAATACACAAACAAACAAACAAACAAACAGAGAGTTAGGAAGACAATACATCATCAAAGCACTGATGAATGTATTGCAAGCTGTGAGGGATTACTCCAAAATGACGCAGTGTAATGGGTCTAACCTGGAAAAGTACCTAGGTAAAGCACCTTGCTCAAGGGTAAAGCAGCAGTGTCCCCCACCTGGGATTGAAGCCACGACCCTCCGGTCAAGAGTCCAGAGCCCTAACCACTACTCCACACTGCTGGTTTATTTAGATTTCCAGAAAGCTTTTGACAAAGTCCCAAATAATAGATTCATTCTCAAACTGAATGCAGTAGGGATTCAATGAAATGCATGCACATGGATTAGGGAGTGGTTAATATGTAGAAAACAGAAAGTACTGATTAGAGGAGAAACCTCAAAATGGAGTGAGGTAACCAGTGGAGTACCACAGGGATCAGTATTAGGTCCTCTGCTATTCCTAATCTACATTAATGATTTAGATTCTGGTATAGTAAGCAAACTTGTTAAATTTGCAGACGACAAAAAAATAGGAGGAGTGGAAAACACTGATGCAGCAGCAAATGTCATTCAAAATGATCTAGACGGCATTCAGAACTGGGCAGACACATGGCAAATGACATGTAATAGAGAAAAAGTGTAAGGTACTGCATGCAGGCAATAAAAATGTGCTTGAAGAAGGAATCTATGAAAAAGACCTAGGCGTTTATGTTGACTCAGAAATGTCTTCATATAGACAATGTGGGGAAGCTATAAAAAAGGCCAACAAGATGCTCGGATATATAGTGAAAAGTGTTGAATTTAAATCAAGGGAAGTAATGTTAAAACTTTACAATGCATTAATAAGACTTCATCTAGACTATTGTGTTCAGTTCTGGTCACCTCACTACAAAAAGGATATTGCTGCTCTAGAAAGAGTGCAAAGAAGAGAGACCAAAATTATTTTGGGTTTAATTGGCATGTCATATGCAGACAGGATAAAAAAAATGTAATCTATTCAGCGGGGCTCGGGGGTCACAATGGAAAGTTCTTCCCAGACTCCAGGAAAAGAAGACGGAGGAGGAAGAGTGGGGTGCCCAGCACAGCACAATGACGGCTGGAGTCTCCCGATTGTTCTCACCCTATCTGTGCCGTCTGTAGGGGTCTGGTGGAGGAAGAGCCCTGGAATGTGATATTCCTGAAACACCACGAGCCAGCTTCACTTTTCATTGTTTGGTTTGGTTTGTTTTTTGTCCAAAGGATGAGGCGTGACTCAACTAGATTAAATATGTGGTTAGCACCATCTACAAAAACAAAATAAACAGCCCGCCTGGCAAAGCATTCGTGTGTGTCAATACGTATTCTTCTGGCCCTCAATCAAGACTTCAGAGTTCACCCCCCACCCCCAGTTGACAGTAGAATATATTACAAAACCCCCACCCAACTGTGAACAACTGGAAGGCTTTAGAGTAATAAAGAGAGCGAGAAAGAAAGAATGGCGACTAAACAAGTATTTTAAGTGTAAACCAGTGTTTTAATGTGTTCTGACTCGAAGTGAAACCACAGGCAAGTGATGTAAATAGAAACAGTTAACATTCACAGTAGAATTCAGAAGCAGCAATAAGTGTGCTTTACCATCAGTGACATTTCCGACTCACTCACTGAAAATAAAGTGAGTGGAGCTGAACATCCTGAACAGATTCTTATCAATGCAACAGCAAAATAACTGAGCAAAGAGACAACCTGCCTGCAGAGTACTGGACAGCTGCACAACAACAACAACAACAACCTGCCTGCAGAGTACTGGACAGCTGCACAACAACAACCTGCCTGCAGAGAACTGGACAGCTGCACAACAACAACAACTACCTGCCTGCAGAGTACTGGACAGCTGCACAACAACAACCTGCCTGCAGAGTACTGGACAGCTGCACAACAACAACCTGCCTGCAGAGAACTGGACAGCTGCACAACAACAACAACTACCTGCCTGCAGAGTACTGGACAGCTGCACAACAACAACAACAACAACTACCTGCCTGCAGAGTACTGGACAGCTGCACAACAACAACAACCTGCCTGCAGAGTACTGGACAGCTGCACAACAACAACCTGCCTGCAGAGTACTGGACAGCTGCACAACAACAACAACAACTACCTGCCTGCAGAGTACTGGACAGCTGCACAACAACAACAACTACCTGCCTGCAGAGTACTGGACAGCTGCACAACAACAACAACTACCTGCCTGCAGAGTACTGGACAGCTGCACAACAACAACAACAACAACCTGCCTGCAGAGTACTGGACAGCTGCACAACAACAACAACAACAACCTGCCTGCAGAGTACTGGACAGCTGCACAACAACAACAACAACAACCTGCCTGCAGAGTACTGGACAGCTGCACAACAACAACAACAACAACCTGCCTGCAGAGTACTGGACAGCTGCACAACAACAACAACAACTACCTGCCTGCAGAGTACTGGACAGCTACACAACAACAACAACAACAACAATTACCTGCCTGCAGAGTACTGGACAGCTGCACAACAACAACAACTACCTGCCTGCAGAGTACTGGACAGCTGCACAACAACAACAACAACAACAACTACCTGCCTGCAGAGTACTGGACAGCTACACAACAACAACAACTACCTGCCTGCAGAGTACTGGACAGCTGCACAACAACAACAACTACCTGCCTGCAGAGTACTGGACAGCTGCACAACAACAACCTGCCTGCAGAGTACTGGACAGCTGCACAACAACAACAACTACCTGCCTGCAGAGTACTGGACAGCTGCACAACAACTACCTGCCTGCAGAGAACTGGACAGCTGCACAACAACAACAACTACCTGCCTGCAGAGTACTGGACAGCTGCACAACAACAACAACTACCTGCCTGCAGAGTACTGGACAGCTGCACAACAACAACCTGCCTGTGGAGTACTGGACAGCTACACAACAACAACAACTACCTGCCTGCAGAGTACTGGACAGCTACACAACAACAACAACAACCTGCCTGCAGAGTACTGGACAGCTACACAACAACAACAACAACCTGCCTGCAGAGTACTGGACAGCTGCACAACAACAACCTGCCTGCAGAGAACTGGACAGTGCAGCTGGGCCTTGCTTTCGTTTTAAGTTAATGCTACACACAAACATGGACAGACAGAAATGCAAAAAAATGTAAAAAGTTTCTTGGGAGGGGAGGTATGTGCTTCACATGTGTTGTGTTTCCGAGGTGGTACCAGAAGCTGCCTGGGCTTGACTGCACTGCAGAGCAACACTGCCTGCCCAGCTGCTCTGTCTGTTTAAATGGGATCTCCACTCTCTATGCCAACATGCAGCATCCCACCAGACAGAGAAGAGAACCCTCCCTTCAGCGGGGGATTACTGATCTAATCACACAGAATACGGAGGAATAACTCGCACTCACACTGCTGTCTGCAGGTCAGCGCAGACAGATGTCGTTTTTTCAAAGCAGGTTTGCCTCTTTGATTTAATGTGTGTCAGATCACAACAACACCAGATTGCTCTTCAGCAGGGGTGTTCGACCCTGGTCCTGGTAAGCCACAGGGTCTTCTTCTCTTTCATTCTACCCCAGTTCTCAATTACTTAACTGAACCAATTGTTTTCTGAATTGGTCAACACTAACATTTTTTCCAGGTCTTTTGCCATTGAGGATTTAAAGATATGCAGAAAACCTGCAGGACTGCTCTCCAGGACCAGGGTTGGCCCCCACTGCTCTACAGTATTTCAATTCCACTTGTAAATCACGAGACAGGAAGTACAGGTAACCTGTACCTGGAACATCCAGGGGGTGGGAGAGGGGTAATGCAACCATTTCAAGGAGTGTTGTAAAAGATCATGAGTGAATGTTATTCCCAGTGCCACCAGTTATGGCACTTTCCCTCTCAACTGGGAGGACTCAATCCCTCCTGGCCCGTAGTCCTCTGCTCCTCCTAATGTATAAATATTTGATATGTACAGTACTGTGCAAAAGTTTTAGGCAGGTGTGAAAAAATGCTGTAAAGTAAGAATGCTTTCAAAAATAGACATGTTAATAGTTTATATTTATCAATTAACAAAATGCAAAGTGAGTGAACAGAAGAAAAATCTACATCAAATCAATATTTGGTGTGACCACCCTTTGCCTTCAAAACAGCATCAATTCTTCTAGGTACACTTGCACACAGTTTTTGAAGGAACTCGGCAGGTAGGTTGGCCCAAACATCTTGGAGAACTAACCACAGTTCTTCTGTGGATTTAGGCAGCCTCAGTTGCTTCTCTCTCTGCATGTAATCCCAGACGGACTTGATGTTGAGATCAGGGCTCTGTGGGGGCCATACCATCACTTCCAGGGCTCCTTGTTCTTCTTTACGCTGAAGATAGTTCTTAATGACTTTCGCTGTATGTTTGGGGTCGTTGTCATGCTGCAGAATAAATTTGGGGCCAATCAGATGCCTCCCTGATGGTATTGCATGATGGATAAGTATCTGCCTGTACTTCTCAGCATTGAGGAGACCATTAATTCTGATCAAATCCCCAACTCCATTTGCAGAAATGCAGCCCCAAACTTGCAAGGAACCTCCACCATGCTTCACTGTTGCCTGCAGACACTCATTTGTGTACCGCTCTCCAGCCCTTCGGCGAACAAACTGCCTTCTGCTACAGCCAAATATTTCAAATTTTGACTCATCAGTCCAGAGCACCTGCTGCCATTTTTCTGCACCCCAGTTCCTGTGTTTTCGTGTATAGTTGAGTCGCTTGGCCTTGTTTCCACGTTGGAGGTATGGCTTTTTGGCTTTTATGGCTTCTTCCATGAAGGCCACTTCTGACCAGACTTTTCCGGACAGTAGATGGGTGTACCAGGGTCCCACTGTTTTCTGCCAATTCTGAGCTGATGGCACTGCTGGACATCTTCCGATTGCGAAGGGAACTAAGCATGATGTGTCTTTCATCTGCTGCAGTAAGTTTCCTTGGCCGACCACTGCGTCTACGGTCCTCAACGTTTCCCGTTTCTTTGTGCTTCTTCAAAAGAGCTTGGACAGCACATCTGGAAACCCCTGTCTGTCTTGAAATTTCTGCCTGGGAGAGACCTTGCTGATGCAGTATAAATACCTTGTGTCTTGTTGCTGTGCTCAGTCTTGCCATGGTGTATGACTTTTGGCAGTAAACTGTCTTCAGCAACCTCACCTTGTTAGCTGAGTTTGGCTGTTCCTCACCCAGTTTTATTCCTCCTACACAGCTGTTTCTGTTTCAGTTAATGATTGTGTTTCAACCTACATATTGAATTGATGATCATTAGCACCTGTTTGGTATAATTGTTTAATCATACACCTGACTATATGCCTACAAAATCCCTGACTTTGTGCAAGTGTACCTAGAAGAATTGATGCTGTTTTGAAGGCAAAGGGTGGTCACACCAAATATGGATTTGATTTAGATTTTTCTTCTGTTCACTCACTTTGCATTTAGTTAATTGATAAATATAATCTATTAACATGACTATTTTTGAAACCATTATTACTTTACAGCATTTTTTCACACCTGCCTAAAAC
Source organism: Acipenser ruthenus (assembly GCF_902713425.1). Taxonomy (NCBI): domain Eukaryota; kingdom Metazoa; phylum Chordata; class Actinopteri; order Acipenseriformes; family Acipenseridae; genus Acipenser; species Acipenser ruthenus. The sequence continues at coordinate 32,056,991 of NC_081208.1, forward strand.
TTTTGCACAGTACTGTATGTATGCATGTATGTATGGTTCTTATCTGATCACATATCATTCAGCAAACCAGGCTTCTAATGAGCCACATTTATGAAGCTTTTGTACCAGACACAAAGTTTGAAGACTTCTCTGTTTTCTCTAAAAGTAGCAATAATAATAATAATAATAATAATAATAATAATACAGTACTGCAGCAGACCGAGTTTTAGAAATACAAACTGTTAGTGAGGACAGAGTGGTTGATAGGAGTAACGTGTCACTATTTTTTTATTGTAACTTTCTAAATAATAAATAAAATCGGCTGGTTCTACCTATTCTCATATAAAAGCTGCATTCATTTAAAACCAGCGGACAGTCTCCTAGACCTCAGACACTAAAAGGGACCCTTTTCTTGGGTCTTGGTTTCCCATTCACTCCCAAATAGGCACATTTGGATACATTTGGTATGTTAGAACATGTTAAAAAAAATAACAATATAAAAATAAATAAAACAAAAACGAGTTGAGAATGCCCAAAGACAATAGAACACACTGAGTAATAAACAGCTTTGCTTTCTGCAGAGGAAACCCCAAACAGACTTCACCGTGTGCTGGTACCAAAGCTATCAATCACGCACGTTTAAATAAATAAAAACATATACATGAATATTAAAACAAAAAAAAGGCTCTACCTAATGTCATGGAATTATTTTGTAAACTAGTGTTTAGTATGTAAATTATTGCCATTATGTTTTGTGTTTTCTTTGTAATCAGTACTCAATGTATTTGCAGAACATTTTAGAACCATTTTAAAATGACATAATAAACTCATAAAACACTGCGTTTAGATAAGAGGATTTTTAAAAGATAAACATATACAAGACAGGTATCTAATTACACTTTCCACTACAGATAGCAAGTATTCACAAATTACAACCTTTACAATGTATCCGGCAGGGCTCTTATACCGCCCGCACAGTAAAATCAACTCCGATTTAAAAAATAAAAATGACCCCGACGAAGTTTTGTACTGAAACGACTAGTTTCAGTAAAAGTAATACCAATAAACGTTTGTTAAAAAACGGGACGGTTTAAAAAGGGTACAGGTACAAACTTATCATCTTAACCAGAAGTCATGCGAGCAGTTCCGAAGGTATTCTTGCTGTAACACAGACACGGGGAACTCAAACAATACGATAACTACTAAAAACAGGATTTATCTAATCTGCATCCATTTCACCGGGTTAACAAAAACTGCAATTACCATCAAGCAAAGGGAAAAAAAATAGTACATTCTGGGATTACATCGCTTGTTTTAGACTTCCCCTTTTAATAAAAAAAAAAAAAAAAAAAAAAAAAAAGAAACAGACGCTTTATATTGAAACGAATTGCAAATAAACACTATGTGCGTGTCTCAACAAACCCCCAAATGCAGATCAGTTTTCATCTGGTAAAAATAAAAAAAAATAAAAAACATTGACAGTTCTAATGTGAAACTCGGAGCTCACCTGTGTATCGGCTGTTGAATTTGCAATACAGAGAAGTGCGGTGGAGATTTAGTTTTGCTTGCGATTGAAAATTCCTTCTATCCCTTCTGTAATCCGGATTCGTCCTGTGAACACAGGTCCGCTACAGTGTCAGCGTGACAGAGTCTTACATTACAGAAAGATGCATCCATCCAGCTGCACTCGAAACGCGGAAATGAGACGAAGTGCGGCGAACAAACAGCAAAAAGAAAAAAGAAAGCCCTAATAAAATAAAACATCTGGCAAACAGACGTCAGAGACAGAAAGGTCTGGTTAGGGTTTGGTTCTCGTCTTTATTTTGCCTTCTGCCAAATAACGCAACAGTCTATGTGTGTCTTAATCTGGCAGACTATATTGTTTAATGAGAACGTGAAGGAAGTTGCGCGCTAGTAGTTTGAGTTGATAAGATACTTTGCCGGGAGACTGGCCTCTGCTGTGGAGGTACAGGGAGATGCAGCCGACCTGTTTGAATGCAATGGCTTGCACACCCTCCCGCTGCTGACATGGTGGAGTGCAGCTGGCAGCGCACACCCTCCCGTTAAACATTATCTGTTACGCCAGGGAAAGAAATAAGACTCCCCCTGCATGACAGTTTGATCCAGCCCATATTTTGCTATGATTTCAGGGATTGAAAGAATACACACACACTGCATAGCAGTTTATATAAGACATACCTGGGCTAGTCATTATACCTAAACATTGTGGCTAATCAAGCTCGTATTTAAACGTGGAATGGGTGAAAATGCTATGCAATATGCGTCTTATTTCCATCCCTGTTATACAGAAGCAAGTCACAAAATCATGTAATCAAACTTAAATAAATATAGCCCCCAGCCCCCATCACCATCATTATCGACTGTGATTGTATGGCTTGGGAGAAGTGGAAGTAATTGTTTGTATTGACAGCCACAAGTCAGTTATGCAGTCTGTATCCTACTCCGACTGCTGTCATTTTACAATATATACTGAATCTGTATTACTGTATACAGTCCATTTTTTATGTTTAGTTCCCAAGTACAATTTCCTTTGTATCGCTTTATTTAACATATCAAAATGTACCACAATATGCAAACTATAAAACATGCAAACAAGGAGTCATACAGATAAAGAACAGCTGCACTACAAGACCCTTATCACTACCTGATTCATAATGAGCTTTGCATCTCCTTATATGGAAGTGACTGAGTATAGGCAGAGCGATAGAACAGTCAAGGGGCAAAGATCTAGTTTGTTTTTGTGTTTCTCAAGCAGATCGCCTAAATGAAATAAAACAAAAATGAACAAAACGTCTTGCCCTTTAATATGGACTCTGATTCAGCGCATCTCACTTCAGAACTGGTGTGACTTGTCACAACATGTATGAGTTTTTACACAAGTGCTGAAAGATGATCTTCCTCCACTCTCCTCAGTTTCAACAGCCCGCTTCTCCATGCCTGTTCTTTTCACCTGCAGCCTCTTCAATTGGATCCCAGCAATGCTGGAGATAGTGTGCGATGCAGACCACGGACCTTGATGATTCCACCCCAATGGGAACCGAACCCCGACTACATGCAGAGCTGAATACATGACCATTTCATAACCGAGAGACACATGCATTTTAACATAGTGAAATCTACAGGGCTGCAACATTTAAATGAAAAATTTATTGATATATTCACAGAAAATACAGTTTAGAAAAAGATCTTAAACCCTCAAAAAAAGTACAGCTAGAGAGTATGCACGATGATACAGAGAAAGATGTTTATTTGTACAAAAGAAAAAGGAGAAAAGAAAAACATGCTCTAAAAATAAAAGAAAGGTTAAGGTTTGTACCTAATAACAAGACAAAAGAAGAAATAATAAAAAAAAAAACTGTCAACGCCAACAGAAGCCCCGATATTGAAAACTGCAACAACAGATAAACAAGTGCAAACACACAATGGAATTCGCACTCGGGTACAAGCATAACTCCTAGCAGCAAACAATACTGGAGTAATGACGGTGCCTCACACTGCAGAGGGAACATCTTTACATTCCAAGCCAAGGAAAGAAAATGGCAAAGATAATAGTACTGCACATGAACCAGCACGGATCAAATGGCAGACCCCTTCAACACCAACACTGTAATCAATCACCCCGACGCAAAACCCCTTTCTTAAAAAAAGACCAGCGCTGTGGCACTTTATTGCAAGAACAGCAAACCTTCATTTGGAAGTTCGATAATCATTGCTTTTATATCAAGAGAGAGCCTTTAAAGCTGAACCAACAAAACGATATATTAGAACTATTACACAACATATCTATCTATTTATCTATCTATACACACACACACACACACACACACACTTTGTTGTTGGTATTTTAAATTTTCTTTATTTTTTCTTGGAAATGACCAGATTAGGACTGAATCAGAAGCAATATGTTGGGGGAATTTATATAATTTATATATATATATATATATATATATATATATATATATATATATATATATATATATATGAGAATGTTTCTGTAATTGTACTTTCCTAAATGTATTGCATAAAACTACAAATGTATTTACATGATTTGAGGAAAATAATCTGACTTTTTAATGAAACCCGTACAGAATAGCTCACTAAATAACAGCACCAATGTATTACATTTTTAACATGTACAGTACCGACATGTCTTGTTGTAGTCTCCCCCTAGTGGTTTATAAAGGGAATGCACTCAATTCTGCAAACTAAGAGAACATATACATTGTATACTAACGCACTTTTAAAACAGTTCCCTTCTATAAATCATATAAAATCGGTATCAATATACTGGTTAATCCGGGCTGAAAATAACTTCTTAAATAAAACTGGTCACCAAAATATCCTTTGCATAGCCGTTCTCAAGGAGAAATACAAACAGAATATGGCCTCAGAAAAAAATATAAAGCAGACGGACAGCACCTATAATTAAGAGTGTTGTACATTCATAAATGTTTTTCTGTGGATTCAATAATTAATAGAACCGTATGGGAGAAGGTCTGGACTGCAGTTCTAATCCAAGCTCTGGGACAAGGTTAACACACAGTGTTCAAAATTACCCAGAAGGCAGGAGGATGCTATCAGCTTTGCGTTTGGTGTTTTAAAATATCTATAGAAACAACTTTAAAACTGCTGCATGTTGTGAGGTACAGGACTGAGATTTGCAGGAAGCAGTTTTATACAGCTTGTGCCATTGGTACCTGTGAGACTGATGAACAAATAGGAGACGTATGAAACACAGGGCAGTTTGCAGAGTCTGCTGGAGCTGCCCCGTCTGATCGTATGAAACACAGGGCAGTTTGCAGAGTCTGCTGGAGCTGCCCCGTCTGATCGTATGAAACACAGGGCAGTTTGCAGAGTCTGCTGGAGCTGCCCCCTGTCTGATCGCATGAAACACAGGGCAGTTTGCAGAGTCTGCTGGAGCTGCCCCGTCTGATCGTATGAAACACAGGGCAGTTTGCAGAGTCTGCTGGAGCTGCCTCGTCTGATCGTATGAAACACAGGGCAGTTTGCAGAGTCTGCTGGAGCTGCCCCGTCTGATCGTATGAAACACAGGGCAGTTTGCAGAGTCTGCTGGAGCTGCCCCCTGTCTGATCGCATGAAACACAGGGCAGTTTGCAGAGTCTGCTGGAGCTGCCCCGTCTGATCGTATGAAACACAGGGCAGTTTGCAGAGTCTGCTGGAGCTACCCCCTGTCTGATCGTATGAAACACAGGGCAGTTTGCAGAATCTGCTGGAGCTGCCTCGTCTGATCGTATGAAACACAGGGCAGTTTGCAGAGTCTGCTGGAGCTGCCCCGTCTGATCGTATGAAACACAGGGCAGTTTGCAGAGTCTGCTGGAGCTGCCCCGTCTGATCGTATGAAACACAGGGCAGTTTGCAGAGTCTGCTGGAGCTGCCCCGTCTGATCGTATGAAACACAGGGCAGTTTGCAGAGTCTGCTGGAGCTGCCCCGTCTGATCGTATGAAACACAGGGCAGTTTGCAGAGTCTGCTGGAGCTGCCCCGTCTGATCGTATGAAACACAGGGCAGTTTGCAGAGTCTGCTGGAGCTGCCCCCTGTCTGATCGCATGAAACACAGGGCAGTTTGCAGAGTCTGCTGGAGCTGCCCCGTCTGATCGTATGAAACACAGGGCAGTTTGCAGAGTCTGCTGGAGCTGCCCCGTCTGATCGTATGAAACACAGGGCAGTTTGCAGAGTCTGCTGGAGCTGCCCCGTCTGATCGTATGAAACACAGGGCAGTTTGCAGAGTCTGCTGGAGCTGCCCCGTCTGATCGTATGAAACACAGGGCAGTTTGCAGAGTCTGCTGGAGGTGCCCCGTCTGATCGTATGAAACACAGGGCAGTTTGCAGAGTCTGCTGGAGCTGCCCCCTGTCTGATCGTATGAAACACAGGGCAGTTTGCAGAGTCTGCTGGAGCTGCCCCCTGTCTGATCGCATGAAACACAGGGCAGTTTGCAGAGTCTGCTGGAGCTGCCCCGTCTGATCGTATGAAACACAGGGCAGTTTGCAGAGTCTGCTGGAGCTGCCCTGTCTGATGCTGATGATGTGCACAACTGGATAGTTGCAAAAAACAAAAGCAATGGTGAAAATTACAGCTTTAAAAAATAAAATAAAAAAATTAATTAGTATGTCATGTAAAAAAGTATTACTAAACCTTTTCTCTCTTTTTACAAATGCAATACTTTTTTTAATTTTTTTTTTTTTAAATACAATCTGTATATACATAATAAAACAGTAACTATAACCAAACAAAAAATATTAAAATCTTTCATGCTCAAATTATATTCCCATCTTAAAAGGACTACATTTCTTTTTTCCTTTTTTTATTAGGTTTTTTTTTTTTTTTTTTTTTTTTACATTTTCTATGGTCAAGTCTTTTTTTCTTCGTTTTTCTCTTTAATAGGCTCTAGGGCATCAATCGACGATCACGGTTTCCATTCAATCTGCAGCTTCAACAGTGGCTCCACTTCAGCTTGCGTCATCAAACAAGCAGTGGCAGCAAAGATCCTTCATTCTTTGTGCAAAGCTGGTTTCTTTTGAGCTATAAAAAAAGTCTTAGTGCTGTATATACCGCACGGAGAAGCCACGACAATGCCGTGCCGCAGAGAGGGGGCAGTTTGACAGAGTCTCATGAGGCACAGCTCCTTCCCTATCTGCAGAGCTCCTCCGGCACGGCGTCCTTCCGGAGTTTCCTCTTCTTGCCGTGGCTGCTCGGTGGGTGTGGTTTGCTGCTGAGCGGTGCGGGGGAGTGGCTGGGGCGCTGCTGATCTGTACAGCCTTTACGAGAAGAGCGAAACTGTCTCCTTTCATGCTAAAGAAAAAAGAAATCAATCAATCAAAAACATGAGTTGCTTCCTCTATCTGTTACACATCAATTCATTCCTTCACTTCTTTTACAAAGCACTACATCTGGTGTTCTGTCAAAACAAGAAAGGATAAACTGCCTCTTCATATATAAGAGGTGCAAACGTGTCTGCTTCTCACATTCCTAAACAAACAAAAAAACGAGCCACAAATCAGTGCTTATATGTTGGCTAGAATGTAAGTAGATTTAGAGTTAATTACAACTATTCAATAAAAGGTTTAAAGGAATTTAAACTTTGGTATACCAGTACCAATGATGCCTTATATATTCAATGGCTGGTTTCACTGACCCTGACCCTTGGACTACGTTACCAAAGGTAGGTAGTCCAAGATTAGTGCTAATTTGTATTTGTAACTGTGCAGCTGTAAACCGGTTTTATACAGTTGGCATTTATTCTACTAGTTTTAACCCTGTGTTTGCTGAAGGGACAGACCTGTGTCTTGTTGCTGGAGGAATGGCTCTGTGCCAGGTTGCTCTTGCTGGAGGAATGGCTCTGTGTTTTCCCGCGGAGCTGTGTGGACCCCGTTGCTGTTTCTTGTCTGGGATCAGCTTGCCGGTGCTTCAGGGTTTTACATGGAGTCTCGTCCGAGTCCTGCGAAGTTACAGATATCAGAGACCTCAGGGCTCCACACTGCGTTTGCACAGAAAACAACAACTAACAGCTCAGACAATGACCACCACAGTTACAGCTGACATGCTGCTCCCCCCCCACCCCCACTGGGTTTCTGTGTCCGAAAGCAGAAATCTTGCATATTAAAATATCTAAAACACTTTACAGGTTTGCAAACAAAAGCGCGATACCTATAAAAACAAAACAAACAAAAAAAACCCCCTTACTTTCAATGTTGTTACTAGCCATATAAAAACATTAAATGATTTTGCATACACCCCGTGTTTCAGGGTAGCAACGCACTGGCTGGTTCAGAAAACAATACAATAAATAAATACAATTAAATAAAATTAAAGTAAAATAAAACACGACATTGTCCTGGTGTTTCCTTCTGCGTGCTCCGGAGGTGTATGAAAGGACGCCAGGTGTTTGAAAGCGGTTCTGTGTGCTCTGGAGGTGTATGAAAGGAAGCCAGGTGTTTGAAAGCGGTTCTGTGTGCTCTGGAGGTGTATGAAAGGAAGCCAGGTGTTTGAAAGCGGTTCTGCATTATCTGGAGGTGTATGAAAGGACGCCAGGTGTTTGAAAGCGGTTCTGTGTGCTCTGGAGGTGTATGAAAGGAAGTCAGGTGTTTGAAAGCGGTTCTGCATTATCTGGAGGTGTATGAAAGAAAGCCAGGTGTTTGAAAGCGGTTCTGCATTATCTGGAGGTGTATGAAAGGAAGCCAGGTGTTTGAAAGCGGTTCTGCATTATCTGGAGGTGTATGAAAGGAAGCCAGGTGTTTGAAAGCGGTTCTGTGTGCTCTGGAGGTGTATGAAAGGAAGCCAGGTGTTTGAAAGCGGTTCTGCGTGCTCTGGAGGTGTATGAAAGGAAGCTGGTAAAGCACTCACTGCATCACTGGAGCTGGATATCGAGGAGGAGGAGGAGGAGGAGGAGGAGGAGTGTTCACTCCGCGGCTGCCCCAGGATCACAGCCTTTTCTTCACAGACATTGTTGTTGCATTTGTCCAGCTGCTGTGGCTCTACTAACAACGTCACATCATTGCCTGGAACAAAGAGGGGAAGATGAAGGATTTAAAAGAAAGGCACATACACGACAAGACCTCCCTTTCACATACAGTACATTCCAGTAGCTTTTAAGAATAAGTGACTAACCCTCCCTTGAGAGGGTTGTTAGGAATGCTTGTGCATTCGAAGGTGGTGTTCTTGGTCTCATGGTAATTTAGACGAGTTTCACTGGAAGTTACCCTGACCTCGGCATGCAGGGACACTTTCACCGCAGAACCATAGTGATGTCACTTCAGACTGACGTTAAACTCTTGCGTGCTGAAAACCCAAACCTCGGACAAGTGCATGAATATACATATAAAATGTTTGGTTTCAGAGAAATACAAAAATAAACTTTTGTAAATGCTTCAAGTCACTGTTGAAGACACTGAACACAGTTGAATTTGAATCTCTTGGTACAGTATTTCTAAATGTTTTATTGTTTCAGAGGCTGTGTTACCATTGATTGGAGACTCTCTTCTGCTCTGCGATCCCCACTTCTTTGAAATCCAGTCTCTGTATTCAGACACTTCTTGGGTCACTCGCAGGATGCGCCCCAGAATGCTGTCAATGTGGAAAGTTTAACAGTTAATCAGTATACTACCTGAGCACCACCCTGAGCACCCCCCCACCGGCCCCTCCCTGCAAGACTGAATGTTGAGCCTTCCTAGCCATGTTTGAAAGCTACACCACTCTGGAGAGGTGCCTCTCTGGGACGTGTTTCATGACAGTGGTCAAAGAATCGCAAGTCGAAATAATAGATCCTGTAAAAGCGCAAATCTCAACTGATTGAGACCAAAAAGCAAGGAGGAGGCTGAAGGAAGACTGTGGTTTGTAAGGCTCTCACCTTTCCGACTCATTGTTGGGATAGTACTTGGCGATTGGGGAAACAGCGTGGCTCAGTACAATGTAGGCATAATCAAAGGCTTGCTTCACTTGCATGGCACCGTAGGAGCTCCTTCCAACATCATTTGCTTTGAAAGTAAAGGAAAAATGCATTTAAGAAAACTACAATAAACCATGAATATGCATGAAAATCTTTCTTATACTATCCCTGCATAATATATTTTACAAATTAAAATAAGCTGTTCAAATAAAATCTATAGCCTCTATAGGTATTCATTTCAATGTTTGTATTAATTATTAAACAAACAAACAAACAAACAAAAACAAATAAATAAAACACACACATTGTAAACCATTTCCTGGGGTTGATGGAGCATTTTATTTTACAAGGAGCCGAGCTGGCCCGTGCTGTACCTGGCTGCAGGGGGTCCTCGATGTAGAGCATCGACGGTCTGTACCCGTCCACCATGCTCTTCTGCACTTCCTCTTTAGCCACGTACGAGCCGCCGTCCTTGATCCGGATGCCAGTCTTCAGGTAGTTGAAATGACGTCCGTAGAGTTCGAAGAATTCTATCAAGAGAACTCCAATGTTGGCATTGGGGCTGCTGGCGTCTTCCCTGTAATGCAACTGGAACAGAAAGGGATCGGTTTCATTAACAAAAAAACAAAAAAAATACAATTAACAACTGCCATCACCAGCAAGAAACAGCAGTGCAATACCCAGTACACCTCTATGCAACGCCCAGTACACCTCTGTGCAACGCCCAGTACACCTCTGTGCAACGCCCAGTACACCTCTGTGCAACGCCCAGTACACCTCTGTGCAACGCCCAGTACACCTCTGTGCAACGCCCAGTACACCTCTGTGCAACGCCCAGTACACCTCAACTGAACAAAACTTAAAACAGGAGGGCTCTTTAATAAAAACAGTATTTGTAACAAAGATAAACCAACTCCCACAGATAACAATATCCGAGCCCTAAGACTGAGGGTTAATAAACAGATCAAGGTCTAATCCTGTCCTATTTTTTTTCCGCTTTACCTTTTAAACACAGACTTTCATTCGGTAATCTCATTCTGAAATCTATTTTTGCCTTTATTCCCTTGACCTATTTGTCAAGAATGCAATGCAAAAATAATTATATATATGTGTGTATATATTATATATATATGGTATAAAAAAGGCTCCCACTGTCACCTAATTACACTTCAATGTATTCTTTAACTTAAGCAGCTGACTTGCTTCCATGTGCCCTGCAGTGCGCTGCAAACCGTTGCTCTGGTGCAGCCTGGAGGGTGCAAAGCTTGAACATGCAGCAGACTTGTGATCACTTACCTGAAGGAAGCTGACAGCCATTAAGAAGAGGCTGTAGGAGCCGATCCCCCCTGTGAATACTTCATTCAGATCTCTCTGCAGCAGGAACTGTTTCAACACGAGCACCAGGTATGGAAGTACAGGGTATTTCTAGGAAAAGGGAAAGCAATCAACTCAATGAGTATATATATATATATATATATATATATATATATATATATATATATATATATATATATATATGCATGCATAGAGTAAATGGCATGTGTCCTACATCACCTGTTTTTATTACAACTCTTAATATTTATTACAGTACATCCCTATTTCCAACTTGAATAACAACCATAAATCTCAGTCCAGGTCAGATTTAGAAACAGCTGTTGGATGCAGATATGCAGCCCTGCTTTGCTAAAATGTATCCTGCTGTATTAAAGCAGCGTTTAATTTCCTGTTCAGATGTAACACTCGTATTAGTGCTTGCCAGAGTGCATCCGGCGGGGAGATCATTTCTTATATACAAACCAGGCTTACACAGAGCAGGTAATCTGCCACCTCGCTGCACTGAAACTCCTTCATTCATAAATACAAACCAGGCTTACACAGAGCAGGTAATCTGCCACCTCGCTGCACTGAAACTCCTTCATTCATAGATACAAACCAGGCTTACACAGAGCAGGTAATCTGCCACCTCGCTGCACTGAAACTCCTTCATTCATAAATACAAACCAGGCTTACACAGAGCAGGTAATCTGCAACCTCGTTGCACTGAAACTCCTTCATTCATAGATACAAACCAGGTTTACACAGAGCAGATAATCTGCCACCTCGCTGCACTGAAACTCCTTCATTCATAAATACAAACCAGGCTTACACAGAGCAGGTAATCTGCCACCTCGCTGCACTGAAACTCCTTCATTCATAGATACAAACCAGGCTTACACAGAGCAGATAATCTGCCACCTCGCTGCACTGAAACTCCTTCATTCATAAATACAAACCAGGCTTACACAGAGCAGGTAATCTGCCACCTCGCTGCACTGAAACTCCTTCATTCATAGATACAAACCAGGCTTACACAGAGCAGATAATCTGCCACCTCGCTGCACTGAAACTCCTTCATTCATAAATACAAACCAGTCTTACACAGAGCAGGTAATCTGCCACCTCGCTGCACTGAAACTCCTTCATTCATAGATACAAACCAGGTTTACACAGAGCAGATAATCTGCCACCTCGCTGCACTGAAACTCCTTCATTCATAGATACAAACCAGGCTTACACAGAGCAGGTAATCTGCCACCTCGCTGCACTGAAACTCCTTCATTCATAGATACAAACCAGGCTTACACAGAGCAGGTAATCTGCCACCTCGCTGCACTGAAACTCCTTCATTCATAAATACAAACCAGGTTTACACAGAGCAGGTAATCTGCCACCTCGTTGCACTGAAACTCCTTCATTCATAAATACAAACCAGGCTTACACAGAGCAGGTAATCTGCCACCTCGCTGCACTGAAACTCCTTCATTCATAAATACAAACCAGGCTTACACAGAGCAGGTAATTGGTAACCTCGCTGCACTGAAGCTCCTCTGAGTGTTGTCAGTTCACTGATCCATGCCCGTATTGCAAACACAAATGAAAAGTTCCTTTGTTTTTACACAGGAGAATTAATTCGCAAACCAAATCTTGTGTTTTAGAGTGCATTGTATCGTTTGTATTTAGATGTAGAAAGCCGTGTTATTTGGGAATTGGAGAAGTGGAGAGGCAAGTACTTTGGAGAGGTAAAGAATCAGCTGGTAGCAACAATGACATGCTCTGACCTCTTTAAACTCTTTGATGAGCTGAGCTGCTTTCACTCCGTTCTGCACGTTGAAGCTGATGTCAACCTTCACCTCAGTGTATGAATCGGTCAGTTTAATGATGGGTACCTAATGCAAGACAAAAATATATACATACATATTATTAAAAAAATACTCTTTCATTACAAAGTACAAATACATAAATGAACTGGCAATCAAAACACTTTTGCAAACATTTCATACCAATATAACACTACTTTACTCTGCTATGAAGTCATGCAAGCCATTTCTCTCTCTAGGAAACTACTGTCTGCTTCGCACACTTTTTCATAAAGTGCTGACAATTTTCAAATTCTGTTTCATATATATCAGAATTGAATGAAGTTAAGATTCAGAGTACACCTGAAATTAGAATGTATTCCAAATAAGTGAACTTTAACTGCTGGATTCACAAACCCAAAGACGCCAATACTGGACAGTGAACAGAACGCACCTGCCAAGCAAAATAAGGGTTGGGGTTTTTTTTTTGTTTTTTTTTTGGACAAGTCAAGGCGGTAAAATAGATGTGTAAAACTTAATGCAAGCATCCAGTCAAATGAAGTTGAGGTAAAATATATATTTAGTTTCAAGTGAAATCTATTCTTTTAATGTTCTTGTTCCTTCGGATCTCAAATGCAACTTGTTTACATCAGAAAGTCACTACCTTTTAATTGTTAAAGGTCAAAAAAGAACTCTGTACACTTTCAAATAATAATAATAATAATAATAATAATACTACATTGAACCTAAAAAGAAGCCACACAAAATGCTTTCAGTGCGGCACACACAAGGCAAGAGCTCTTGAACTGGAGCTAATCATCCACTCGTTTGGGCTTATTTGCAACACTAAGCATTTAATATTGTAAATGTTTATTTTAAGCACAAAGTTGGCATTTTCTGCTTCATTTTATGTTACCATAGAAAAAAATATATAGTGCTAATAAAAACAAACACTAATTACTTATGTCATGTAAGCTTAATAAACAAATGTTTAAACTTAAAAAGGGTCTGTGTACACCTTTAAACAAAAAAAAAAAAAAAACACCCTTGACGTTCTGTTAATAAATAAAAGTTTAAAACGACCTCTTGATTTTTTGTCTTCTCTGGGAATCAAATGTCTGGCAACAATTTTTTTTTTTTTTTTTTTTTTTTTTTTAATAAAAGGATGATTGTTTAAACATGGGGTGTATTTTATAATTCGCTGGATCACCATGTTTGTCTCCATCAACATCAGATCACAAAGAAAATGCAGACGGCAGAGGCTGTAGTTATTGCGACGTATTTATTCTGTCTGCCTCTTTTCTGCAGAGATATTATATATATATATATATATATATATATATATATATATATATATATATATATATATATATATATATATATATATATATTAATGGCATATCAAATTAAGAGCAAAATAAATACTAGAAAAAGGCAGCTTTTGAAAAATGTTGTCCTGTTTCAACATGCAGTAAGTAATGGTTTTAAAATAACCCTGCAACACCTGCTCAAACACACTACATTGGCATGACTTCCTTTCACATTAGGGAGTAATGGGTCTCCTCCTAGCCACTGACAAGTGAATAAGATCGACGTCAGCGTAAGACACATCCAGCCCTTGCCTTTCCATTCAGCTCAATGGGCTGGGATGCCACGCCATTACACATGCATCACCTAATAAAAGAACACTAAGCTCAAGTGTTAGTAATTTCTACTCTCAGGAGTCCTGGGGCTGGTTTCACAAAAGCACTGCCAGCACTTAGCAGGCTGTGAGCCAGCAAGCAATCGTAGTTTTAAGATAGAACGCTAAAGTTTAGTAGAAATTCACTCAGCAAGTCTATATGATGAAAGGATAGATTATTTTATTTTTATGGAAGTGAATTTCATTTAGCAGACTGCTATCTAGACCCCGCGCACACTGTGGTGGTGATGAGCGTACCGTAGCTTTGTCCAGCACTTTGACCGAGTTCTCATCGGCGATGTTGTGCTTCCGGAGAGCTTGCTCCAGGGTCCACAGGGGAAGGCTGTCCCATTTCCCAAACACGACGAGATCAATATCACTGAGGAGAGGAATAAACAAGCAGGTCTTTAATATGAGACTCTGAGCAGCAGCACCGCGGGATAGGTTTTCATTTTAACATGAGGATTAGGTGCCAGCACTGTGCCACAACATTCTGTGGGTTTCACTTTCTCCTCAAGAGCACCCTGTTTTAACTGGAGCTCACTTGAAGCGCAACCAAATGGTTTAGTTAACTTACAGTGTACATACATTCAATTCAGTTGAATATTTACTGAACTACATACATGTTTAACCTAAATATAAAGTGCTACATGCATCATAATACATGTCATTAAAATGAAATAAAACAAAGAAACTCACCTTGTGGGTAAATACAATCCAGTGCTAAAGCTTCCAAATATATGAACCTGAAATATAAAAGAAGCATACATTTTTTTAAATATATTCATTTACTAACTTACACCATATAGGAATAGATTGGAATTCAATCAAGGAGAGACGGGTATGGACATTAAACTTGACTAAATTAAGCCACTAATTGGTTCAGTTAAGTAACAGAGCTCGGTTGAAACGAACAGCAGCCAACCCTGCAGCTCTCCAGGACCAGGGCAGGAGACCCCTGATCTAGATAATGAAGTGCTCTATTGAGCCTGACTCTCAAGCTGCACATGGGTGCTGTACCCTGGATAATGAAGTGCTCTATTGTGCTGTACCCTGTGCATCCTTATTTTAATGTCATTATCCAAAACATATTGCATTGTTTCTGAAATGGTGCAATAACAGGTACAGAGACAAATAAAATGAAACACACCAGGTGCTTTATCTCCTACAGTAATCACCGTGGACACTGTTTGTTCCTCTCGCAGTGGAACGATTACTGTACATTAATGTGGGTTTTCTAAGACACACGTTTACTTCGCTAGACACAGTATCATACTTTGATTCTACTCGGTGGAGGCTGGCAGGAGTTCTGCTGACCATCAACCCCACCCAAAGGCTCCCTTTTGTGCCCTTATCAACTGTCTCAATGTCAGGAGGGAGGCTAGCTAGCGAGTAACCGAACATGAAGTGGGATTAAAAGTGCAGATACTGTAGCATACATAACCAGAATCCAACATTACAGATATAACAATGAAACAGAGTGCCTGGTTTCCTGGGACACTCTGCAGTAAGTCACGTCCTGTACCTGCTAATCCTGGTTAAAACACAGAGAAACAAACACCTTCACTTACATCGGCGTTAGGCCACAGTTCTCTGATGACGTCTTTTATCCTCTGCACCACCTCCTTGCGCATCCTCTCTTCCTCGGGCCGAGGAGACATGTACTCGTAGAAGTCAAATATCTCTTCGTGTAACCTGAGAGAGAGAGAGAGAGAGAGAGAGAGAACCCCTCTGTAAGGAAACTACACAAGTGCATCTCGGCTACACTAAGCTATTTACTGCAGGAGGCAGTGTGGTCCAGTGGTTAAAAATCCAGGGCTTGTAACCAGAAGATCAGTGGTTAAAAATCCAGGGCTTGTAACCAGAAGATCCCCGGTTCAAACCCCACCTCTGCGACTCACTGTGTGACCCTGAGCAAGTCACTTTAACCTCCTTGTGCTCCATCCTGCGGATTGTAAGTGACTCTGTATATAAGGCACAGTTCACAGCCTACCCCTGTAAAGCTCTTTGTGGTAGTGGTCCACAATGAAAGGTGCTATATAAAAATAAAGATATTATTATTATTATTATTATTATTATTATTTTATTATTATCTACCATGTTCTCAAACAGTTCACTGTTAGAATGATTGAACCCGGAAAGAAACCGAGACTGAATGCCCCCGAAACACAAACACTTATTTTAGTGGCACTTTGCAGTTCCTGGTTTAAATATTAATGTAATCTGTGTCCACTGTAGAAATGCAATTAATGCTCAAAACAGGAGGGCCATTCCACACCAGCTATAAGCAACACCTGTCTAATGATGTACTGAAGACACCATTTTAAAAGCTAGTAAGGCGAGTAAGTTGACTACACTTTCTGTAACAATTGACAGCATATAGTAGCACACTGTAGAAGACTGATGTGGATAGATTAATGCCTGAACACGACACACATACAATGCAAGAGGTGTGTGTGTGAGGGAGAGAAAGGAACAAAGCTGATCTTTGCTAAAACAGAAAATCCCTCTGGGGGAAAGAAGAGAGGATTATTCATTTAAAATCCATGCTGAAGACAGAGCCACACCCAGGTTTCTTGACAGTGGGTGTGTACACAGTAAACATGTCTCACAATGCTCTTCTCAGTGTCAGGATTAATGCATTGCACAGACTCCATATTTAACACTATTAGTCCTGGTTTTCTAACAAATCCACCAGCATTCGCTGTTTCAGCTTTGGCACAGACTGCCAGTTCTGATTACCAATGTA
This sequence comes from Acipenser ruthenus, assembly GCF_902713425.1. Classification (NCBI taxonomy): domain Eukaryota; kingdom Metazoa; phylum Chordata; class Actinopteri; order Acipenseriformes; family Acipenseridae; genus Acipenser; species Acipenser ruthenus. The sequence goes on from NC_081208.1 coordinate 32,073,941, forward strand.
CTTTTAATTCAAGCTTTTATTCCTGCACAACAATCTCTGCACGGCTGTTATCTCTTTTGAAAACATTTGTTTTGATCGTGTGTCATAGAGTGTGGAAACCCCCATAATAACCTGTTCTGAATTGACTGTGAACCGTCCACTAGAACTTTGAAGACTGTGTACCGTATAGTATCAAAAACACATGCAACCACGTCCACCGTACCTTTGAAGACTTGAAAGGTGGATTAAGATATGCAAATGTAGAGAGGAATGCTTCCTGGTAATGCACGGTGTAAGTCTGCAGCACTCAATGTTCTGCAGCTTGCTTCCCACCCCCCCACCCCCCAATATACAGGAGTAGAATAGAAACCTGACAAAGCTCTTTAAAGCGGTGGCAGCAGCAGCGGGAATCAGGGAAGAGGAATCCTGTGACAATCACTGACCTGGCTCCAGCCACCTGCTCACTACAGCAAACGCAGCAGCTGTGCATGCTGCTCAGAACACCGCTGCTCAGAACACCACTGCAACAGGAGCCTCCCACTAGAATGAACCCAGGAAAGGTCAGGCCAATTATTCCAAAGGACTTCCAAAGTCCTCCGAGAGGAAAAGTCTTAGCACAGGGAAAAAGTCTTAGCACATTGTACTTCGACAATAATGACTTACTTGAACCTCTTACACAGCTCCACTAAACCCTGCACAGAGCACCAACACAGCTCCACTAAACCCTGCACAGAGCACTAACACAGCTCCACTGTGCCTGCACAGAGCACTAACACAGCTCCACTAAACCCTGCACAGAGCACCAACACAGCTCCACTAAACCCTGCACAGAGCACTAACACAGCTCCACTGTGCCTGCACAGAGCACCAACACAGCTCCACGGTGCCTGCAAAGCACTAACACAGCTCCACTAAACCCTGCACAGAGCACCAACACAGCTCCACTGTGCCTGCACAGAGCACCAACACAGCTCCACGGTGCCTGCAAAGCACTAACACAGCTCCACTAAACCCTGCACAGAGCACCAACACAGCTCCACTGTGCCTGCACAGAGCACCAACACAGCTCCACGGTGCCTGCAAAGCACTAACACAGCTCCACTAAACCCTGCACAGAGCACCAACACAGCTCCACGGTGCCTGCAAAGCACTAACACAGCTCTACTAAACTCTGCACAGAGTACTAACACAGCTCCACTGTGCCTGCACAGAGCACCAACACAGCTCCACTAAACCCTGCACAGAGCACTAACACAGCTCCACTGTGCCTGCACAGAGCACCAACACAGCTCCACGGTGCCTGCAAAGCACTAACACAGCTCCACTAAACCCTGCACAGAGTACTAACACAGCTCCACGGTGCCTGCAAAGCACTAACACAGCTCCACTAAACCCTGCACCGAGCACTAACACAGCTCCACTGTGCCTCCACAGAGCACTAACATAGCTCCACTAAACCCTGCACAGAGCACTAACACAGCTCCACTGTTCCTGCACAGAGCACTAACACAGCTCCACTGTGCCTGCTCAGAGCACTTACACAGCTCCACTAAACCCTGCACAGAGCACTAACACAGCTCTACTGTGCCTGCACAGAGCACTAACACAGCTCCACTAAACCCTGTACAGAGCACTAACACAGCTCTACTGTGCCTGCACAGAGCACTAACACAGCTCCACTAAACCCTGCACAGAGGACTTACACAGCTCCATTAAACCCTGCACAGAGGACTAACACAGCTCCACTGTGCATGCACAGAGCACTTACACAGCTCCACTGTGCCTGCACCAGCATGCACAGTGACTCACATCCCCATTATTCTTACAGAATGAAGTCAATGTATGTGGAATGCAGTTGAGTCATGTGTACAGTATGTAGCATGCTAATTTGCACAGCACTGTGTATGACCTTTTAGGGGTCTTGCTAATTCCTAAACACTTCTTGACTTGTAAGGAAGAAGCATCAACAATGCCCTACTGTAGACACTAGGGATTTCAATACCTGCCATTCAAGAACAGACTGGCATGGCAGGTCAGAGACCCACCATACACAGCACAGATCTCTGTATGGCAGCAGAGAGATATTAAGATTAGGTGCTGGTACTCCTCAGCCTAAGCCACTGTCACTCTCTGAATGACTTACAAGGCTACAGTGGCAAGGCTTCAGAAAGTGGAGGGAACACCAACATGTCCCTACCATGATTCGATCATGGCTTCTTTCCACATTGGGATGCTTTGGAATAGCTGCAGAATACAGCAATACAGACAAAGTGTCTTACTAGTGTTATTACATTAAAGTAGTAAGGCTGAGGAGTTTCAAAACAGAGCATGGACATCTGGCTATCTGAATAAGTTAATGACGGCATGAACCTCTACAACTGGAACATGTTTATTAAACAGCAATTCTGCACATTTTATTGGTCAATTTGCAGCCTTTTACCCCTGAAATGACATTACAGACATCACAGCGAACCTGATTGCTTCTGATCCCACACTGCTGGAGAGCTGCCTCGCTGTGACAAACACTGCCCATCATTCATCACAGTGAGATTGCTTCTGATCCCACACTGCTGGAGCGCTGCCTCGCTGAGACAAACACTGCCCATCATTCATCACAGTGAGATTGCTTCTGATCCCACACTGCTGGAGCGCTGCCTCGCTGTGACAAACACTGCCCGTCATTCATCACAGTGAGATTGCTTCTGATCCCACACTGCTGGAGCGCTGCCTCGCTGTGACAAACACTGCCCGTCATTCATCACAGTGAGATTGCTTCTGATCCCACACTGCTGGAGCGCTGCTTCGCTGTGACAAACACTGCCCGTCATTCATCACAGTGAGATTGCTTCTGATCCCACACTGCTGGAGCGCTGCTTCGCTGTGACAAACACTGCCCGTCATTCATCACAGTGAGATTGCTTCTGATCCCACACTGCTGGAGCGCTGCCTCGCTGAGACAAACACTGCCCGTCATTCATCACAGTGAGATTGCTTCTGATCCCACACTGCTGGAGCGCTGCCTCGCTGTGACAAACACTGCCCGTCATTCATCACAGTGAGATTGCTTCTGATCCCACACTGCTGGAGCGCTGCCTCGCTGTGACAAACACTGCCCATCATTCATCACAGTGAGATTGCTTCTGATCCCACACTGCTGGAGCGCTGTCTCGCTGTGACAAACACTGCCCGTCATTCATCACAGTGAGATTGCTTCTGATCCCACACTGCTGGAGCGCTGCCTCGCTGTGACAAACACTGCCCGTCATTCATCACAGTGAGATTGCTTCTGATCCCACACTGCTGGAGCGCTGTCTCGCTGTGACAAACACTGCCCATCATTCATCACAGTGAGATTGCTTCTGATCCCACACTGCTGGAGCGCTGCCTCGCTGTGACAAACACTGCCCGTCATTCATCACAGTGAGATTGCTTCTGATCCCACACTGCTGGAGCGCTGCCTCGCTGAGACAAACTGCCCATCATTCATCACAGTGAGATTGCTTCTGATCCCACACTGCTGGAGCGCTGCCTCGCTGTGACAAACACTGCCCGTCATTCATCACAGTGAGATTGCTTCTGATCCCACACTGCTGGAGAGCTGCCTCGCTGTGACAAACACTGCCCGTCATTCATCACAGTGAGATTGCTTCTGATCCCACACTGCTGGAGCGCTGCCTCGCTGTGACAAACACTGCCCGTCATTCATCACAGTGAGATTGCTTCTGATCCCACACTGCTGGAGCGCTGCCTCGCTGTGACAAACACTGCCCGTCATTCATCACAGTGAGATTGCTTCTGATCCCACACTGCTGGAGCGCTGCCTCGCTGTCACAAACACTGCCCATCATTCATCACAGTGAGATTGCTTCTGATCCCACACTGCTGGAGCGCTGCCTCGCTGTGACAAACACTGCCCGTCATTCATCACAGTGAGATTGCTTCTGATCCCACACTGCTGGAGCGCTGCCTCGCTGTCACAAACACTGCCCATCATTCATCACAGTGAGATTGCTTCTGATCCCACACTGCTGGAGCGCTGCCTCGCTGTGACAAACACTGCCCATCATTCATCACAGTGAGATTGCTTCTGATCCCACACTGCTGGAGCGCTGCCTCGCTGAGACAAACACTGCCCGTCATTCATCACAGTGAGATTGCTTCTGATCCCACACTGCTGGAGCGCTGCCTCGCTGTGACAAACACTGCCCGTCATTCATCACAGTGAGATTGCTTCTGATCCCACACTGCTGGAGCGCTGCCTCGCTGTGACAAACACTGCCCGTCATTCATCACAGTGAGATTGCTTCTGATCCCACACTGCTGGAGCGCTGCCTCGCTGAGACAAACTGCCCATCATTCATCACACACAGCCTGGTGTAGCAGATGTGCTTGCTTAGTCCGTGGCTGGCCATGCTAAAATGAATTGGACGAGTCAACACTCGTTTAAAATCAATTAAGAAACGAGATCTGTTCGTCGATGAGCACTCTAGGCCAGGCTGGGTCTTGTTTTATCAGAGCACTGCTTGCAGTTCAAACATGTTTACCTGTAGTGTGCTACAGATGGAGTTACTACACCTCAATCCCAATGTACTGCAACACATTACTAAGCAAATCTACCCAAGGTCCACAAGTACAAAACAACATTTAACATCATGATCACACATTCAGCAACGAATAAAAGTGAAGTTCCCATGACTGCAGCCTTTTGTTTCGAAATGAACTGTCAACAACCTGTGTAACATTAACTTTGCAAGTGATTAAGCACAGCTGTAGGAGTCCCAAGTTCCTACAGCGTGTTTGTTTGCTTGTTTTTCTCCATATGTGAAAACCCCCAAGGCCCCTACTTTTTTTTATTGTATTATTTTGCAGGGATGTGAACTAAATTAAGAAAAACGAAATCGTGAGCAAACAGTCACCCCACACTTGTGCATTAATGGCCACCTGCTGCATGCAAGCTGCTGTGACCCACAATCAAGTTTAATTTAAAATGAAAACAGGATTCCACAATTGAACCTTCAGTGTATGCTCATCTACTTCAATAGAACAGGTGGTGTTGGCTTTCCAGGTTGTTTATTTTCTACAGGTAGCATTACCCACTTTTTAACCAGCCATGATGCTGTATATCAAACAAAGGTTCTGTCTGTTTTGAAATGCATTGTGTTGTCTCTCCAACCTGCTGACCCGCTATGTCCCTGCACGCAAGCTGAGGTCCTCTGACTCAGGCCAGCTGGTTATACCCAAGCAAAAGCGCGCCACACTCGGAGAGCGCTCTTTTAGCTTCATGGCCCCGACTCTCTCCCAGCTTTAGTGCGTGCAGCTCCCACAGTCGCTCTCTTCAAATCAACTCTCAAGACACGCTTGCTCTCTCTTGCTTTCAATGCTCTCGAAGCCAGATATCTGTTATTAGCTGTTGTCTAAATTGCTATTTCAGTTTTTTTACTCCATCTTATCTGTATGATTCTGCTTAACACACGCATCCACAATGTTTAGAATTCACATCCTAGCCTTTTATTTAATGTATTTTGCCTATATTTATTTTGTTTACATTGTTTTTTTTTTACTGCTTGTATTTAATGTATTATGCATTGTTCCTCACTCTTGTCAAGCGCTTTGTGATGGTGGTCCACTGTGAAAGGCGCTATATAAAATAAAGATTTACTGATTGTGTTAGAAGGTTAATAATATATAGGTGTATGTTGTTTAGTCTTGAATGTAAGGGGGGGGTTATACAAGTCGCTCACATGACACTTTTTTGTCATTGATTTATAAGAATGCACTTCAAGCAGATTTTTTTTTGTTGTGGATGTTTCACAACGAGCAAAGTTTTATATATATATATATTAAAAAAAGCCACTACTTTTATAAATAGGGGCTTTCACTAAATCAGTGAGATAACCCTATCTTGCTCAAAACAGGAAGCACCATTACAGTGCGACAGTGTTACCAGAACCAGGCTGAACAACATCAGCAAAGAAGAAGAAATGGAATGTCAGAAAGCAACAACATTCTGTCACTGACAGCACTGATACAAAGGGGGAGAATTCAATCAAGGTTGTTCTCCTTATTTCAAGTGTTCTGGGTTTTTTTTGGAACAAAACAATTTATACCAAGCACTGTTAGATCTATTTCCGTTAATTAGTATTCTGCATTTTTTTTTTTTTTAAGTCATAACACTAGCTACTGCATTTTGTAAAATCTGCAACACAAACTATTTTTTCTTAGTTTTTGCTCATGAATTATTATCCAAGGCTAAGAACAAAGTCCACAGCGAAGCACTGCATTGTGGGATGCTATAAATATTGCAGAAGAATCAGGGATGAGAATAACTGGGTTTCCAGAACTCAAGACAGTGCCAGCAGTGACCCAGCAGCAGCCCAGCCGACAGTATAAAGCACAGCCGTATCTTCAGCACAGCGCTTGTCAGCAGGGTTTTCCTGATCTACATGTTTCCACACTCCAGTCCTCGGGGGAAGCACCAACTGTCCAGGACTACATTTCAAAACTTTGCACAGCTTTCCAGGGGCACATTAAACAGCCCCTGTGGTAACAATCTGCCACAGTACATGATATACTGACAAAAACCTGGCTGTTCGGGTGGATTCTGGGGACCAAAAGCTAGCAGTGTAGACTAGGTCTAAATTCAGCAACACAGCTTATCAAAGCCTACAGATGACATATTAATACAGCCTCACTGCCTTGCAAACATGGGACTTTGCGAGTCATGACAGTGAATAGCAGGAGTATGCAGCTCCGGCACTTCCAGTACGCGTCTTACTTCCAACCCTATATTTAACTGAACCAATTAAACCCTGAACAGGTCCTATGCCACTTCCAATAGAGCCGTTATAAAACCTGGACTGGAACAGACCCCAATATACATACTGCATGCATTGAGATTAACCACCTTGATATACAGTCTTTTAAGAGACCCTTTTTAAACTCTGAATGGCAATTCAAGGAGCGGTCAGTGCGACACACCACTGCAGTAGTGCTTGTGGTCAGAACGAAATGTCTGGTCTGGCACCTAAACGCTCCCCACATTCCAAACAGCTGTGTTACTGTATTCCTTCCTTCATAGCCAGCCCATAAGGACCATGCTGCTAACCCGTCACATGAACAGCACAGTTATCCACAGCAGATGCATCGGATTGAAATCATTAACCTGTAATTGGCTGTTTGCATGAACATGAAGGGGTTTGGGCAATATCTTTAATAGGATATGGTCAAATATATATGTACAGCTTGTAGCGGCCCCTCACCCCCAAGTGAATTTAAATCAATTATATATATAAAAAAACTGTGAAAGGGGGGGTATGCACTACTATCAAGTCTCACGCTTTAGAAACAAGTCACACATTGTAGGTACATATTATGCCATCAATATTAGCAGGCACACTACTAAAATAAAGCAGGAATGAAAATAAGACTCCCATTGCATAGCAGACTGATCCATTCCTGGTTTACTATGAGACCAACAAAACACATCTGAGCTTGTTACAGTACCTACACACTGTTAACACCTGGAATGGGTGAAACTGCTATGCAATAGGCGTCTCATTTCCATCCCTGGAAAAGAAATGACAAAACATCCTATTTGAATTTTCTCTAAACTAATGTTTCAGTCTCTGCATACATACAGGTACTTTGCACTGTTTGTGATCTAGCAGTAGGTACCTATTTAAGAGCAAAATACTACGAACCTGTTTGATCAGCAGACTCGAATGTAAATGCATGTGCACTTTAATTGCATCGCCTTGAAAACAAGTCGTCTCTCCGCGTGTCAATATCTACTGAAGATGCTAAAAAAAAAAAACGTGGACTGTCAAATTAAACGAAGCCCTGACGATGCCGCTAGGGGGGCAACTTTAAAACTACAGAAAGTAGTGTAGAACTTCCCAGTAAATTTTTTTTTAGTTAAAATTGAGCTGCGAGTGCCACCGAGGTATAAAAATAGTGCTGGGAGGGGGGGGGGGGGGGGGGGGGGGCGTGTTATTAATAAAACAAAAATAAACAGTTTTAAATGTTTCTTTAAAAAAAAAAAAACTACCCACCCCCTTGGCAACACATATAACATTGTAAAACGGGGTTAGCGCTTTCAAACCTGAACCTAGCATTAATATACTCTCGAGCACACAGGCACGCCTCCTCCTGTCCTTTAAAAACAGAACTAAGGGTGAACAATATTTATTGCGATGCCCTTTGAGGTCAAGGCTGTGAGAGGCAGACGGGCCAGCAAACAGCTAACATTTGAACCAAGCCCTTCACAATCATACCACTGCCATGCCACTGTCACCCCTCCCCCTTTCAATCGCATCTACCTACATATTTAGGTGTGTGTTACAGAGTATCGTGTCCCATTGCAACCTGACCTGATCCTACTCTGTTACCGTTAGACTTAACCCTGTGCGTGCACATTAAACATTGTATATATATATATATATATATATATATATATATATATATATATATATTCCTTGCAGTAATGTTTAGTGCCCTACCCACTCCTGCATTATACACAAAAAACTCACAAAACTCAAAGTGAAATCTGTACACCAGATTATTTTTAAGGACGGAGGCCCCATTCGCTCCCTTCTCCCTCATCCCCAAAGGACAGTTGTGTAACTGCCCCCTCGTCTCCCATGTGGGGGTACGTACCCGACCACCCCTTCGGAATAGTTCCTCGTTTTCCACGGGGTCCCGGAATATCCCCCGCCACCCCGATCCGTGCCTGGCCCGCGGTGCAAGAGGCTGGTGTTGAACCCGAACGTGCTCGCCTTGTTGTCCCATTTCCTCTTGTTTCGGTGGCTCCACGCACCGCCGCCGCCCCTGTCTGCCGGGTGGTTGTTTTGGTTGTTATTGGTCTCCAAGGGTAAAAAGTCCCCCTGCACCCCGAATTCCCCGCCGGCCCTCAAGCTCGACATGCCCTCGGTAGTGCTGGTGCTGGTTGTATTGATACCGCTGGAGCTGGCTGTTGCCGAGGTATCTGCACTGCTGGTCTTGGTGTTGTTCGCGTTGGTACCGCTTGTACTCGCAGTGTAGTTGTTGTCAAAGTACAGATTCCTTAGCCCTTGCGTAGTTTCCCAAATTTGCATCCACAGGATATTGGCAGGTCCGAGCTGTTCCGGCTGAAACCAGGCGATTCTCGGATCCATCAAACGGCAATCTGCCTCCCCGCAGGCTCTTCTCGGTTGGGTTGTATCACAGTGAAGCACAGCAGTATATATAATGTATATGCAAATTAAACAAGAATTTAAAAAAAAGGGAAAACTTGAAGCGGCTGTCAAAGTTATCTCTCGCTGTTTAGGAAGCCAGAATGAAGACGAAGACGAAGAAAAAGCAAGCGTGCGTCCGCTGACTGTCTGTCGCTCTAACTCTGTCTCGCTAGAGCCCAGAACGCACCGGCGGAACTCGCCACCGTTCTGCGCAGACTCGCACGCAGTGAAAGGCGTGGTGGAGAAAGTTGTGCGTCACGCAACAATCCAATAAGTTTTCCTGTTGTTACGTGTTAATCGGTGATCAATTATAATTATAGTGTATGAGGTGTTTAGATACCGCAGTGCACATTTAATCGTTGTGTCTCATATATACTGTAAAGCCAGAAATATGTGCGAGCAAATTATTTGGCGAATCACACCCATAAAACCTATGTTGCTTCAGAAATGTTGGCGCCCTGTTGCAATATACAAAGTATGTATTGTTAGTGGAATTTGATATTTCTACCAAAATGTTTTTTTTTTTTTTTCTTCATACGTGAAAAACGCGTAATAAAAGGCTCACAAATATTGATAGCTTTACAGTATATCAGAGAAGCCTCCTCAAAATGTAAAAGTGATATATATATATATATATATATATATATATATATATATATATATAGTTGTGTAGCATTAATTATAATATAATAATGTTCAATAAAACAAAAACACAAATACTGTTTAACATGCAAGAACATTTTTTTTTTTAACAAAACCCCTAGATTCAACATTCGTATATTTTACAGGAGTGCTGGCTCCTCAGAGGAGGCAAGTCTGTGTTATAAACAACTCCTATCTGCTATGACCCACCGTGCTAGCAGTAGCAGATCACGTGATTTGAGCACAGGTTTTAATTGGAGGAGTCCAGAGAGTTGTTTTCATCAGAGCAGACAAGCCTAAATCTAATCCCTGGTTTTAATTGGAGGAGCAACTCAAACCCTCCCGCCCCCTGCTGAAGCATTGCTTTACTGATATGCTGGAAGGAGTTGTAGTTTTCCTCTGTATTTCTGCTGATTGGAAACACCTTTCCGCATGTACCAGATAAACTACTATTCCCAGAAGCGCGCCCGTATGACCATTATGACACCGGTAGATATATTTTCAAAGTTTCACCAGTTACTTTTCTCTTGGAACAAATATCTAGTTGTTTTTTCTCTGTTAGTGTTTTATGAAACTCGTATTTATATTATTTTAGCCCTTCCCTAGCAGTATTTGTTTATTTTCCCCAGCGCAGGCAAACTCGTTCACTCTCTTTTCGCCTGTACGGTTATAATTATTTTGTAGACAAGCATTGAATTGACAACAGAACTGGCAGAAGGCACAGGTCTTGCTGTCCATCCATCAATAGTCCAAAGCGCCTTTTACCATTGTTACATAGTCCAATTTCTGTGTATATTTCAGATTTTTAGTTTTGTTCCCCTTTCTTAACAGAGGTATTCTTACTGCAACACATCCTTTGTCCTGATTTGACCTTCATACTGTTGATTTGATGGACAGCGAGACCTGTGCCTTCTGCCAGTTCTGTTGTCAATTCAATGCTGGTCTTCTTTCTATTCCTTCAGGATATTATCTTCAAGTATCGCTCATCCTTGTTAGACAGCTTTTTGGGTCTTCCAGTCCTGGGTTTGTCAATCACAGATGATCTTTCTCTGTGCTTGTTGATTATGCTTCGGATACCACATCTTGAAAATCAAGTGATGCGAGCTATTTCACTCAATGTTTTTCCTTCTTTGTGCAAGTCAAGGTTGTTATAATAGTAGAAAACACTAGTGGAGGCTTTGAGTAAATTGTTGATGATCATAATGCATCGGAAAAATGCAACATGTCTAAGACTTTTGCACAGCAGTGTGTGTGTGTATATATATATATATTGTAAAATAGCGGGTTATGAGAAACAGCAGGGAGGGGGTTAAAACCTCCCTGCGAGAGAATGTTCCTTTGTTTGTTTGTGTTGCTTTATTGTTTTGTTAATTGTTTAATTGTTTTATTATTAATTATCATCCGCACCTGGGCGTTATTGGAAATTAGGCCCAGGTGCGGAGTTTAAAAAGAGAGCAGGCAGTCTGCTCAGGGCTGCTGAGTGGAAGGAGGCAGAAGAGGTGCTCTGCTTCCGAGCAGTCATTGCTGAAGTAAGTGCGGTGTTAAGTCTGTGTGGTTTTTGCTTTGTGGTGTCAGGTAAACGGCTTAGCCGTCCTGCAAGTTAGTCAGGGAAATACCTGTTCAGTTGAGTCAGTGCTCCAAGCGGAGTTAGGTGTTTATTTTGTGTGTTTTGTTTTATTTTTGTCTTTATTAAAAATATAGCGCAACCGCGCTGAAAAATCCATTTCTGTGTGTGCTGGGTCTTATTTTTAAAGGGGCAACGAACCCGAGTGGGTCCAATCGTTTACAATATATATATATATATATATATATATATATATATATATATATATATATATATATATGATAGCCCAGCTTCCTTGCAGCTGTGTTTTCAGGTTTCACATTCATGTTTTTTCTAAAGCAACACCCTTTACTGTTTAGCTAATGGGTGTGTCTCAAAAAACATGAAAACCCTTGAATGAAATTTAGACCACAGCAGAGTACAATGCGGATTGAGACAGCAGAACGTTTCCCTGCCTGCCTCACATTCTCTACATTCCTCTTTATAAAGAGCATGCTCTGATTTTAAAACAGTGTGAGTGTGAAGTCAACTACAGCAACCTGCAACTTTGAAACCTTATCTGGGGTAGCATGAAAATGGATCCGTTCTGCACATTAAGTGTACAGACATTACCTGCCGCCCACTCCACACCTTATCCTGAGCCAGTTCATTCAAGATGGATCAGTATCCACCTCTTTATTAACCCAGTGGCTTCTCAAATTCAGACTCTGGGCTTCTTTAAATGCAGTCGTTTGCAAACAGCAGTTCATTTATATACAAGTAATAACTTGAAAGTGTGATGGTGGTATTAGTGGAGTGTCATTCAGCATGAATAGCATTTGAAACAAACATGTCAGTCGTGCTGTTTAAATCACCGATGGCATCTCATGCCAGAATCTATACCCATCATCCCGTGTGGTGGAATGTATATGAGCTGCTCATGTGTCTCTGTTCACTGCTGCCACACAATTACAATGGAACAGTTGCTGATGTCTCTGGGACTGTGTGTTGCAGTTGTTTTATACACCCTTGGAGAAATATTGGCTGACCATGGCCTTGCTTCAGCCTCCTAACCAGTACGGCTGCAGAGACAACCTTGAGGGTGTTTCTCATTGAAACGATGTTGAAATGACCAATATAAATATTGCAGTCTGGCGCATATAGTGCAATGCAAAAAAAAAAAAAAAAGAATAAAGAATGAGATCAAAAGTCAAGTGTTTGAAAATAACTGGTTTATTCCTAAAAGGATGCGTTTTAGAAATCAACGTAATATTGCAATCCACCCAAACTGTGATATATTTTTTCGTGTTTGAAATTGTGGTGTAAAACAATTCAATGCACTGGTTTGCTGCACAGGTATGGCATTGCCTAAAATATAAGTATTATTAAATAAACCAGTAAATAAAACTGAAACTTATTGAAACAGTCCAGGTGAATCTGAGCGAGTCTGCAGCAACGTTAAGGACTGGGTTTCTTCTCCAGGGTCTCCAGGTAAGAGATAAACCTCCTCAGATTCACTTTCACATTGTCCAGGACACACAGCTGATCAGGGCTGTACTTCTCCCTGCCTTCCTTCCGCATCTACAGAAGAGAGAGGAAAGAGGCAGCAGCATTTACCAACAGGTTTACTGACTCGCTACAAAATGCATTCTGACAGTACCGTGTTAAGCCGAGGGAACACCACGCCCCAATTTCAGGAACAGTGGCTTGAAACCTGGTTCCAGACGACCTAGTTTGAGCCAACTTTGCTATACGAAATCTGTCTCTTGAAACCAAGTTCCAAGGCACAAAGTGTCTTTGTGTTCCCTCAGCTTTACAGGTTGTATTAAATACATCTCTGCAACTACTGTCAACGCTTTACAAGGTCTGTGCCCTCTAATTCCAACAGCACATGTTTTGCAAGATGAGAAATGCAGCTTTTTCTACTCATAGTACGCAGTTTGTGAAAGAAAAGCTTTTGGAGGAAGGACTGAAAAAAATCAATTATCTGCTGCACAAGAAACCCCTGGGCTCCATACAAGATACAAACCCCTGCATGTTAAATATGGCAATGTTGCCCGCTGCCAGTCTGGCTCCTCCTACCTTTGCTTTGAAGACAGGCTGCAGAGTTCTCAGCGCTGGAAGCAGTTTGATGTGGCGGGCCGCTCGCTCAGCCTCCACTCCGTCAGCAAACACATCGAAGAGGGCGTCCAGCGCCTCCCCCGTCCCCACCAGACTGGGGTCCTTCGTCGCCACTTGCAGAAGGAAACTTCCAATCATCTAGAAAACAGAACAAACCAGATCCCTCACAGCATCCATACAGAGCGTCCAAACAACTCGAGAACAAACCAGACCCCTCACAGCACCCCTACAGAGCTTCCAAACATCTAGAGGACAAACCAGATCCCTCACAGCATCCTTACGAGCTTCCAAACATCTAGAGAACAGAACAAACCACATCCCTCACAGCATCCCTACAGAGCTTCCAAACATCTAGAGGACAAACCAGATCCCTCACAACATCCCTACAGAGCTTCCAAACATCTAGAGGACAAACCAGACCCCTCACAGCATCCCTACAGAGCTTCCAAATGTTTTCACGAGTCAGTAAGTGATTAGTACAAAAGGGCGTGTTGCTTTATGATAAGAACTAAACGAACAATCAGTGATCACCCCTTTCCTAGTGGTTGGTTGTTCTCAAAACCTCAAATCGGATCTTAAAAGGATCCCAATGACTCACCACTCTTTGTGTAAACAGCAGTCTGCTGTGTCCTCTGGTCCTGAATTATGTCCTGCGCTTGAAGTACTGGCAAAGCATTAACTAGGTCAACTCCTTTTAAGATTTGAAAATCAATCAAGTCCCCCCTAATCCTTTCTTGACTCAGCTCCCTCATCCTATGTGCGTGTCCCCTTCCTCTGAGCCCTGCAGATTTACCTGCAGCTTGTCCGCAGTGTGGTGCTGCTTGGCCAGCGTGCTGCCGGTAATCCCCAGGATGGCGATGGCGTTGACCCGCACGCTGGTGTGACTGCACTGAGCCGCCACCTCGCACAGGCCAATCAGCTGCTGGGGGCTCATGCACTGTGGGGGAGAGACGGGTTAGGAACTATGTGCCGAAATATGAAAATATATCAAAACACACACTGCGTTAACGTTGGCCCCGGAGGAAGCACGGACTGTGTTGTCTTTCTTCAAAACTCTTTGCAGGTTTTTTTTTTTTTTTTTTTTTTTTTTGTTTTGTTTTTTTTACTATTTTCTTCCCAATTTAGTAATGTCCAATTATTGACTCGGGAGCAGCTGCCCTCCAAAGCTGTCAGCTGACCGCTTTTTTTTCACACTGCAGACTCACCATGCAGCCACCCAGAGCTACAGCGTTGGAGGACAACGCAGCCCTGGGCAGCTTACAGGCAAGCCCGCAGGCACCCACACAGGGGTCGCTGGTGCGCGGTGAACCGAGGACACCCTGGCCGACCTAGCCCTCCCTCCCCCTGTCCAGACTACAGTGCGCATCCTGCACTCCACGCAGAGCGCCTTTACTGGATGCACCACTCGGGAGCCCTAAAAACTCTTCGCAAGTTTTGAGATCATATATGAATATGTTCATGCAAAAAAAAAAAAAACACACACACACACACACAACAGTGGCTTGTATATGCAAGCAGTTCAAGTAG
The DNA here is from genome assembly GCF_902713425.1 of Acipenser ruthenus. Taxonomy (NCBI): domain Eukaryota; kingdom Metazoa; phylum Chordata; class Actinopteri; order Acipenseriformes; family Acipenseridae; genus Acipenser; species Acipenser ruthenus. The sequence goes on from NC_081208.1 coordinate 32,088,965, forward strand.
CTGCCCAGCCTCCAAGGTACCCCGACTGATTGAAAAGTTCCCCGCTGTACGAGTCAGAGCTCCCAGTCCCTCGAGGCACGACGCCAGGGCGTGTTTCTCAGATAGCAGCTTGTGCTCGGTCTCTCCTACCTGAGGTATATTTCTAGAGGCCATTATCTGCAGCAGAGACCTCACTGCACTGGTGACTGCCTCCAGAAACTCGTCCTCCTTAGGAATCTCTGAACAACAACATTCACAAAAGGGTTATTCCACATCATGGACAAACAATACACAATACATTTCATACAAGAACTGTTCATTTAAAAATACATATCAAAAAGGCACATTTCCAATACAGATCTGTTTCTTCATTCACTTTGAACACATTCAAATCACTCAGAAAAGTCAGTTCTGCTAATAAAAACAACTAAGGGGAATGCACTTGCAGGACGGGGGGGTCTAACAGCCAATACCCAACAGCTGTGAAAAGCAAAACTGCTGCAAAAAAACAGAAATTGACAAATCAAATGTTGCTCCCTCTATTTACTTGGGGGCGTTGCTGTAACCTAGTTCTGTTCGGGGACACTCCTCACCTGGCTGGGAGAAGACGAGCTGGGACAGGTGCTCCGCAAGAGCCTGGAGAGCGACCACACCCCCCAGCGCCTCCCCCTCCATGACTGACAGCATGTTGTGGAGGCAGAACAGCGCACGGCACTGGACCCGATGCATCCTGGGAAATACAGTCAATACAGTCAGGCCTGCCCTTACAGTGATAAGCACTCCAGGGAGCAGGTCAACATCAGTATCCAGGGGATTGGAGGAGCGTCTGACCCCAGACAGCTGTGCAAGACGCTGCACATTCTTCTATACTTTCAGTGTCTATACACTGCTAACATCTTTATTTCACTCTTTGCCTTGCACAAGGAATTAGCAAAAGCCACCTATGCAGTTAACTATAGGACTGTACTATCAACATGGACAACAGTGAGTTATTAAAAAAATATTGACTGGTGAAATATCAGAGGAGTATTGACATGATAGAAACGTTAGCAATCCGAATGATGGCACCCGATCTCCAGTCTTACTTTTTAACTAAACTCTTCCAGGCTGGACTCTTCATACAGGTGTCTAGAGCAGCACTGCTGGGGAATTCCGTCTTCTTCAGAACCTGAAGAATAAAAAGCAAGGGAACGCATGTGTGAGTGCTCTTAATGGGACATTTCAATGGACTGCTCCTCTCTCTACAATGGGTCTATGGTAAGTGAGGTCACAATGTTGAGAAGAACAGGTAGGGTTTGTCATTTGTTTAGAAATACAGCTGCCACCTCTTAGATCAGGAGCGTTTGTGTTAGCGCGATACCCGCAATAACCCTGGACGGTGTAATTGGTGGATACTGTACTAAAAAAAAAAAAAAGATATATTTAAATTCAATGACAAACGTTCGGACTAAAAGTCCTGCTCAGCATCGTCCATGTTGAAGTGAGTTTCGGCTCTTATTCTAACAGCACGGGGTAATGTAGGCTCCCCCTAGTGGTAAAGTGTGAAGACGTATGCTGATAGTGCCAAGTTCAAGACATTAACATTGCATAGGCGTGACAGCACAATTACAGTAGGTCAGGTAGGCAAGGAATAAAAGAAAACACAGACATTTTATAGGCAAGAAAAAAGTAGAATTTCAGAGTGAGAGAGAAATAAATGCAAAAAGAGAAATAAGAGCGAAAGGACAGGATGGTATTGTCAGGTTAAGTTGGAAGCATCAGTATATTTCTGTATTGAAGTGGAATCCGTCTCTCCATGCTGGCCCATACCTTCTCTGGGAGGAGGAAGCTGATGAGGGCGGTGTGGATCTCCGCAGACAGGCACAGCGGGGACAGCACCTGGACTCCACTGCACTCACACAGAGAGCTCTCCGCACACATGTCACTCTCATCACTGCTGGACAGTTCCTCCCACTCATCATCAGAGGGGTCTGAGCAGGGGATCACATCAGCAGTGAGCATTATAATACATTAACCCGAGCATAAACCAGCGCACGCACACACACACAGGGTCCTCATAATCACGTTCATAATCGTACAGTACTTGCAAGGTTAAAACTATTTTATTTATCAGATTATAGCCCAATGCAATCTGAAACGTCTATAGTAGGCTAGGAATGTATACTATAAGCTTGGTGCATAAGGATCCCCACTATTTGATTGAGGACCCTAGAGACACTCAATCAAGTCAAGTAGTCAAACACTCCACTCTCACACCATATCGTGCAGAGACCCTTGCAAAGGAGATGTTTCATCTCAAGGGTCTATGCTGGACTGAAAAATGTACATACAAATATAAATACAAAGACACCACACAAATACCATCAGAACAGCACATGTTGACGATGATCTCCAGGCTGGTCTGCTGAGCTGACAACAAGGCCGTGGCTTGCTTCACTTCTTCGTTCTTTGGCTGGAATAAAACACAGGAGGCATGCCAGTCACATGACCTGTGCTCGTTAGCCTTTACCAGTTCAGAATCAGAGCATGTGAGTGGAGCGGAGCGGGACCATTTTGCTAGGAGCGTGGAGTGGAGTGGAGTGGAGTGGATAAAGTGCCCGAGAGGAGCGTGAGCGAGGAAAGCCTCTGGCACCGCTCCCGCTCCAAAAGATGTTTTGCAAAGGAAAGAGATGACATATAAGATATGATCCATAAACGATGCAGCTTTTGCAATGCTCCAACAATAATGTGCAATCTATGAAATCGCCCTGTATATCTAAAGTTAACAAAATAATCAATAATATCCAATTTGCACAGTAAGAGTTTTAATACAACAGCGAAAGCCATTATGTGCTTGTCTATGAACCTTGTTAATTGCAAATTTCACAAAAATTATACAATTAAATAAATCTTTAACCACATAGTATGTGCAAAAGGGTCAGTGTATGTTAGGATACTTGGAGTTGGAGTTGTCTTGTGAATGATCCCCTCGAGGTGCAGAAGATTCACTTTACCCAAAGCGTTTTCATCACTTCATGTAAAAGTGAGATTTAATTATTCTCCAGGGAAATAAAAAAAACAACACTTTGATATTTGAATCCGGTTCGTCGGTACCAAAGCAGGAGCCAGGTACCCGATTTCTAAGGAACCGGTTCACACATCTCTGCATTTTGGAGTGATTTACTCTAGCAGTGGAGCGGAGCTGGCTGCAGAATTAGACACACCGGACCGGAAATAAAAGCCTTGGAGAGAGCAGTTTCAAAGAGGAAGAGAGAGAGGAGCGGCGTTTATGAGCGCTCCACTCCACATATGCTCTGTTCAGAATCCACTCTCTCCCACTGTGATCAACAGCGGCAAGGGATTTACGTGACGATAACTCCCCCACTTACTGGGAGCAAATCTGAGATGTCGTTGTCAGGGCTTGTGTTGGGTTTGCCCGTCTCCTCATCGCCCTCCTCCATGCCGTCCCCCTCCCTCGATCCTGTCTCCTCCCCTGGCCGGTCGCTGCAGGGCTGCACCTCCCTCTCCTTCCCCTCTTCTCGTCTCCGAGACTCCTGCTCCTTCAGCTCTAGGATGGCCTGGCCTGCATCCACCTCCAGAGAGTTGGAGAGAATCCTCATCACAGCGCTCAGCGTCTCGGCCTGGCTCGAGGAGGGGAGCGCGCTCTTCAGATTCCAAACGCAACCTGCCAGGCGAGGAGGCAAGCACAGCAGGCAGGGTTAATGAGTGCTGGAGGGAAGCGCTACATCCACAGAAACCCTACATTTCCACTGCCCAGCACTGCTCAGGTTCACCCTCTCCAGCATCAATCCTGCACTGGGCAGTGTCTCCTGTTCTTCAGAGCTCTTTCACTCCTCCCCTGCTTGCTGAGACCTGATTGCACTATAAAAGAGTGGAAGTGCCGTACAACTAATAAAATGTATTTTAAAATACTAATGAGCACACCTTGCAAATAAAACCTGAGAATGAACTTTCCTCAAATGCTTAATATTCTAAAAGCTAGGAATTATTTTTTATTTTTACTACACTTGGGCTAAACCATAACCCTTTCCCTTTACCTTGAAGGGAAGGTGAAATCTAGATGGTCAACGGTACCTGCAGCCAGAGTCCTGAGAAGAAGGTGCTCCATGGTGCTTTGTGAAGACATCATGACCGACTCCAGAACCTGCAGAGATGACGGCGTCAAGCGGCACAGGAGCTCAGGGTTGTCCTCTGTCACTGTCTGCAGGCAGTAGGCTGTGGAAAAGAAATGATACAGAACTCTGCAAAGAAACGATTCTGAGCAGCAAAGCCCATGAAGAACACTCACCTGCAGAAACTGCCAGCTCCACGTTTTCAGAATGTCTCTCGAGACACGACATGACAACGTCCAGCAAGCCTTCCTTGCTGAATACTGACACAGCCCTGCTGCTGCTTTCACTGCACAAACAAGACGAAGCACAAACCCGTGTGAGTACAGGGTGCCCCTGCTCAATTACCATACCCAGTTTGTATTGTGAAAAGCTATACTTCAGAAGCATTTCTGCAAGTTTTCAGGTCCTTATTCTTCTATTGTCTTTATTACAGGTTTCTTTATTACTAGGTGAAAGATCCAGCAATCCAATAATGAAATAGGATGCTTTTTTAACAAGATACAAAATGCATTTGAATGTAAAGAAGTTGATACTTCTATATACAGATATACCTAATCCTGTATAACACTGCTGAAGTAACAGATGCATTAAAACCATCCCACACTGATGCACATTCACAGTAATTGCTCTTGTACGAAGGCTCTCACTTACCACACGTTCCACAGCAGGTTTATAGCCTCATTGGCTACGTCTTCTGTGTAGTTTTTCTGCTCATCTTTAGACTTTGGCGACAGAACTGAGTTGGAATGAAAGCCAGCACTGCACTGGAAACACACAGAAAGGAATTTAAAGACCCCTATACAGGCATGGAAATAACTCTCCCATCGCAGAGCAGTCTGATCCACTCCTGGTTTTACTAGGACTCTAATGGAATAAGGAGTCTTATTTCCGTCTCTGCTACATACAAACCAATTTCCTTTGCTGCATTGAGAGTGCAGAAAAAATAGGATGGTTTAAAATGTATGTTCAGCCCATGAATCAAGAGATATTTTCATCTATGGGCAAAGAAACACAATGCAGATATGTTATTCCTTTAATAGGGAGGGTTTTTTATGTTTACAAGGAAGCGAAAGATGAGAAACAGCCAGACACTCACCTCCTTCAGCAGCGCTACAAGATGAGAAACACCCAGACACTCACCTCCTTCAGCAGCGCTACAAGATGAGAAACACCCAGACACTCACCTCCTTCAGCACAGCTACAAGATGAGAAACACCCAGACACTCACCTCCTTCAGCACAGCTACAAGATGAGAAACACCCAGACACTCACCTCCTTCAGCACAGCTACAAGATGAGAAACACCCAGACACTCACCTCCTTCAGCACAGCTACAAGATGAGAAACACCCAGACACTCACCTCCTTCAGCAGCGCTACAAGATGAGAAACAGCCAGACACTCACCTCCTTCAGCACAGCTACAAGATGAGAAACAGCCAGACACTCACCTCCTTCAGCAGCGCTACAAGATGCGAAACACCCAGACACTCACCTCCTTCAGCACAGCTACAAGATGAGAAACACCCAGACACTCACCTCCTTCAGCACAGCTACAAGATGAGAAACACCCAGACACTCACCTCCTTCAGCAGCGCTACAAGAGGTGTCATGATGTCCTGCTTCACCATGTCGTCACACACCTCGAGGCCGCCACACGCACTCAGGTTCCTGTCACAGCACATTATCACAAACAGGATGTTTAAAACTAAAGGTTCTGATCATTAAAACAGCACAATGTGATTTAACAATGACATCACCAACACGCTGCATTGATTCCTGATTTATGCAGAAATGCTGTCTGTAATCATATAAGTCAAGCATATGATGATCCATAAATGTATGCAGCCCAGTGCATTTTGTTTATTGATCTGTAGCCCTCACCCTTACCCCAAAAGAAAAGAAAAATCTTAGAGGGTTAAACTATCTTAAAAGACCCAATGAAAGTAGCAGGACTGATGTGCATGCATGGATAGAGCACTAGACAGCAGCACTGACCTGAGAGCCCCTGCAGCAGTCTCCCGCACAGCAAAGCTCTTGTCCAGCAGCATGGGTCCCAGGCACCTGACCACGTCCCTCTGGAGGAAGGAGGGGATGACCTGGGTCTGCTGGACCAGCCGTGAGATGCTGGCACAGGCAAACTCCCGAATATCCGGACTGGGACTCTGCAGCTGAATAAGCAAGCAGGAATTACATTGGGCTAGACTACAGCCTTATATTACATTGCCGTGGACTGCAGCCTGATATTGATGTGATACAGACATTTGAATTTCACTGTAATATATAGCACACCCTGATATTGATGTGATACAGACATCTGCAATATCTTAAGTTATACACACACACACACAACATCAGGCTACCTGGCTATTTCTACCATGCTATGAAGACCATGATGTTGATGAGATACAGGCATCTAACAATTCTGTAGAATATATAATACGATATTTAGTTTATACAGCCAACTGACATTTCTTTACAATATTGCCTTATCCTGTAACCAAATATTGTGTTAGCACATGGTGTAAACAATTAATCATTTTTACTCAGGTTCAGCTCTCAATTAAAAAACAATCAATTTGGATTCGTACAGTACCTTAGAGTGACGTCACAATTCATCTACCTGGCTAATGATGTGACGTTGTACGTAAAAAACTGCACTAATAGTAATAGCTGATGTCATCACCTGCCTTGGTGTGTTTTCAATCTTGTGCCAAAACAATGGACACAGACGGGGTAAGTTGAAAGCTACCGCTGCTATTTATTCAGTGACATTTCTTTGTATATGAAAAAATAAAATAACAAAATAGTTTCAAACAACAACAAGGCTTTTATATTAGTATTGTGCGATACATTATTTATCCAGTATTTGATCACTCTCTTGACGCCTTTACAACTTTACATTTCATTTTAATTTACAGCACTTACTTTTTCTAGTAAATCGCCGGCTGAGGAGAAAGCTTCCCCTTCTTCCTCGTCTTTCTCTATCGCCTCCTCTCCTGCGTTATTTCCATGTTTACTGTTAGGGGAGAACTGTGGTCTTTTAAACTTCCTCGACTTGCTTTTCCCCATTGTAAATACGAGTACACGCTACTTTTTGTAACTCGTTATTGGTGTATTCTTAAAGTGCTACTGTCTGTGGGTCACCATGTGGGTTTCACAGAGAAAACGCGTCCATGCTTTTTTAATCGAAGTGCGCAGGCGCCGCTTTGCCCCCGTCAGAGAGGGTGCGTTCACGACACGCAGACTTTCGTCATTCTGCGCAGAATCTGCACAGGATCGGAGCAAGTAGCCAATGAATTTTCAGAATCTTTGCAGAATCTGCGCAGACTTAGTAAAGTCTGCCTCTCGTGAACGCACCCAGACTCTCTGCCCTTTACAGTCAGACTCCGACTGTCGGTGAAAGCGCCCGGATGCACGTACGCTACAGTACTGCTGGCTGGGACAGCACTATGCCGTGCTTGTCATTTGGTAGGTAAACCATATGCGTCTTGTTTTAGCTGAACGAGCTAAACCCTGCTATCTTTCTTTTAAACACTTTCTTTTTAAATACGGTTGACTCCTTAATAATCATTCCCATAATACTATAGTTGGTTGACAGAAAAACAGGAATAGAGGCGTTATTCACATTTTTGTTTGTCATTTCTGCTGTTTGCCAGTTAGTATTCTGCTACAGATCATCTATTGCATGTTCTTTCCAAAATTAACTAGAATGTATGTTAAAATAATGAGATACACAATATGTACACTTTTAATTTCAGATTACAAAAAAAAACCAAAAAAAAACAAAAACAGACATCCTTCAAACAGAAGACAGGCTGGTTGTTGCTACATGTGAAAACAGTAATAAAACAAAGGCTGGCTCACACATGGCAACTTCTTAACACTGTTGCTTAATAATGACTTCCTGGTTTTTTGTACTTGATATTCAGTCACCAGCACACTTATTAATATGAATGAGCAGCTTACAATACAAGCAAATGAAAGTGGTTTCAGGAGTCTGGAACCATGTGCTGTAAACAAATAGTTTCGTTTTTTTTTTTTTCTTCAGGTACATAAAGGACAGTGTTCAGTAAAAAGGTACACATTGTCCTGCTGGGTGGGCTGAGCACTTGACAGACAGTACACAACATTGTGAACGTGCATGTACTGGGTCTAGATCACATGTTATTGTCTATAAGCAGTGGTGGGCACATCCTGGTAGCACTGCGCTGTAACCCTGCATGCACTGAGCTGCCATGCCCCTGCCCCCTCATTAACATCACTACGTGCAGCACACATACAGGAAGGATTCTGGCAGTCATCACAAAGGATACAAACAGAAGGGTTAGTGCGTGTGTCAACCTTACCCTCCCAAGAACCAACTGGAGGTAGAGAACCATGTGATAGAAAGAGAAAGCCGATCTGGAGGTGCTGTCCACTGGCACACACATCTCAAACACAAGCAAATAAAAGCTTTCATCTGTTTTGCCTGAATATGATACAGATTAAACTATACTTATCTAATAGAACTTTTCTAGTTGTATTAAATAGGTCTGAGCAGCAGAAGACCTATAATATTTTTTACATATATATATATATATATATATATATATATATATATATTTAAATGAAGCCCTTTATTGCACTAGCAGAAAATACAGTAAAAGCAACTCGCATGCACTGTTTGAGATGTCAGTGTTCAAAATCAGCAGCTGGATTTACATCCCCTCCACGGTTCAGATCAACTGAAAATCGATCAGCTTCACCGTAGAGCTGCACAAACCAATTATTTGATTACTGGCTCTGAGCTCTCCACAGAAATCAGGAGGGGTCATTGGGCTCATTTCCCATCCCGGGTGAAACAAGTGAAGAAACAGCTGCTTGGATTTATGATGATTTCTGCTCTTCTCAGACTCTGGAGAACAGCAATCCACACAAAGCCAAGCAGCTGCTTCTTCACTTCATTCACTTGGAATGGTAAATTAGCCTGATCAAGAGCAATGACCCTCACCCGTCTGTCAGCACCAGATCTCTGCAGAGAGGTAAACCCCAATAATCTTACCCACCCGATAACAATATACAACACTGGCTGGTACAGTCCCCCCAAAAAAAACATAAGCAAACAGCAAGCAAAAGTATCCATATCTACTGTATTTAATAAAATGTTAAAACAAACAAAATATATACAATGTTAATAGTAGCCAACAGTTAAACAATTTCTGTGTATATATTCAACTTCTGTGATTCTTATCTGTGAGATAAGTGGTTGCTTAATAGAGAACTGTTTCAGCAGCAAATACAAATACAGTACATACAATACAAAATAAATTACAAATTTATTGCAATAGATTTGAAAAAAAACAGTTTCAATTTTAGCAAGCTAATTGTTTGTCTTATAAAAGAACATGCTTCATCACTTCAAAGCTCACAGTCCTTGTAACAATTATTTACAATTCGAAATGTACTGGCTGCGATCCCCTTTTCAGTTCATTCTGATATAAAGGCTGTAAGAGGTATACAAGCAGCAGCACAGGGAAACCCCTTTTAAAAGGATATCATACAGATCTGCAATCCTTTCGACAAAATATTGGAACCCACCTTGTCATTGAATGAACTGTTTCAAATGAAGGACACTTGCATTTTGTAGGAGTGAGGTCACTTCATGATGTCATGTTATTGCTCAGCAAAAGTGCCTACAGTATATGCCTAAGTTAGGTTTTGGACAATTTACCAAATACTAAGTTACAGCCAGAATCAGCAGACCACCATGCAGGCTACAATTCATCTCCCTACAAAACACACATCCTGGCTCAACTGCTTCAGCAAAACGATTCAAAAATGAAATCTGCTGGCATGTGGGTTCTGCAGCGGAGACACACACACAACACCTCTCCGTAATTATTCAATGAGGAGTGTGACATGAAATACGGACGGATTTGACCAAATTCTGCTTGAACACTGAATTCAAACTGCGAACAGTGTTTGAAGCATGTCAAAGAAGCACTAGCTTAGTACCAATATTGTGTAGTACGGACTCAGATGATCAAATACAAGTATATGGCAAACGAAGAATAACTATGACACCACAGCAAAGAGCCCTGACTAAAATCTATACAGCATGGCCTTGAGATTTCCCTTCAGACTCTGGGTTAAAAAATAAAAGCACACACACGGTCTCTCACTCTTTACAATGGCATGGTCATCACCACCTGTGGCCCCAGCCTTGCACACACACACACACACGGTCTCCTCTCACTCTGTACATTGGCATGGTCATCACCACCTGTGGCCCCAGCCTTGCACACACACACAAACATGGTCTCCTCTCACTCTGTACATTGGCATGGTCATCACCACCTGTGGCCCCAGCCTTGCACACACACACACGGTCTCCTCTCACTCTGTACATTGGCATGGTCATCACCACCTGTGGCCCCAGCCTTGCACACACACACACGGTCTCCTCTCACTCTGTACATTGGCATGGTCATCACCACCTGTGGCCCCAGCCTTGCACACACACACACGGTCTCCTCTCACTCTGTACATTGGCATGGTCATCACCACCTGTGGCCCCAGCCTTGCACACACACACACGGTCTCCTCTCACTCTGTACATTGGCATGGTCATCACCACCTGTGGCCCCAGCCTTGCACACACACACACACGGTCTCCTCTCACTCTGTACATTGGCATGGTCATCACCACCTGTGGCCCCATGACTCCAGTATTTACAGTAGTGACAAACGGGAGCAGTTACAACAGAAGCGACCAAGCTTGGGCTTGCTTGGCCTCACTCGTACGCACAAGCTAATTTACATGAGCAAAGACTTGAAAGTGCAGCAGCAACACAGAAATACATGAGAGAGGAGATGCAACCGTTCCACATGATCTTTGTTGTTTGTTTTTATAGAACAGTAAATGTACAAATGCTTTTACTTGAGATATATAGATAGATAGAGATAGATAGATAGATAGATAGATAGATAGATAGATAGATAGATAGAGAGAGATTTTTGTCAGTGCTGCGCTTCTTACTCACTTTGGTAATCAATTTAGAGGCTTCTGTGTAGTCTGTAGACCCTGCGCTAATTACATTAAAAGTTTAAAGGGTTGATCTTCTTGCAGTAAGCTTTGTTTTATGATGACGTGTGCTATTGGACATGCGGCCTGGGCTTCAAGATGAGTTTTCCAGTCTGTGAAACAAGAGGTTAGAAACAGTTTAATAAACACAGAACTCTCCAATCTAAAATAAATAGCGGCAGCGTGGAATGTGCAGATACATCATATCAAATAAAATAAGACATTGACATTTTTGCAGTTCCAACCAATTTGACTATTGGACCTACCTACCTATCTACCCCCAGTATATTCAGTGTGTATGGGTATAAATCTATTTGTTATCTAATCACTCAAAATCCACTTACATCATCACATGACATATTGTACTCTGCTAGCACCGTCCGACACCGGGCTGCTATTCTGTGAGCATTGGTTAAGGGACAAAACAAAACAAGGGTTCCTGCTTCCAGACTCTTATTAAAAAGATATTTTTCACTGACTCTGCAAGTCTTTCTGCTGGGGAGGAACGGGTCCTCCCACGTCAAAACTCCTTGAATCCCCTGGCTGCCCCGTTACTGTAGGTTTTCTCACCAGCACACCACTATTTAAATGCTGTCACTGGAAGCTGGTGTGGTTTTAGCACTTCTAGTAAGAAAGGATACATTGATGGTGCCACGACTCGCTTGTGTATTCCAGCGAAGAACAAGCCTATCAGAGTTATGCAGCTAATCGTGAAAAATGGATGATTCCATAGAGATGTGAAGAAGGATACCTGTGAAGGAAATCAAGGACACACACTATTTTCAAAAGAACAACATTTCACAAAGTACAAACCGACCTATTGTGAAAGCCATCAGCAGAGAGGCCCTGTTTGTCGTGAGCATTCTACACCAGTGGCCCTGCTTGTCATGAACACTCTACACCAGAGAGGCCCTGCTTGTCATGAACACTCTACACCAGAGAGGCCCTGCTTGTCGTGAGCACTCTACACCAGAGAGGCCCTGCTTGTCATGAACACTCTACACCAGAGAGGCCCTGCTTGTCATGAACACTCTACACCAGAGAGGCCCTGCTTGTCGTGAGCACTCTATACCAGAGAGGCCCTGCTTGTCGTGAGCACTCTAATAAGTACCAAACATCAGGACAGATGTAATACACAGCTGGGAGACAACTGTTCTAAATATCTTTGTATTCCAAATTGTGTTGTGAAATAATAATAATTATTATTATTATTATAAGCTTACCTTCTGTGTCTCAGGATCTATTAACCAGTTCCAAGCTCCAGTAGCCGTGCAAACAGAAACCACTATAAGAATCACTGTCAAAACAATATATATATAATGCTTTCATTAGACTTAGTGACCATGTAAATTCTTTACACAGCGATACATAGATTGTTCTTCATAGTCAGTAACAGCAATGGGGGGGAGCCAATAAAACTGGAGCAACAGAACTGAGAAAAGGTCACAGAAAAGCCCAGTTAAGGAAGCTGTTTTATACTCACTCCGCCAGCGACCTGTGGCAGGTTGTAAACAGGAAACGTATTCCGTGAGTCTTCTTTCAAAGGCCTTGAGATCTAAAGGAGAAGAGTTATAAAGGGCATGAGCAGCCAGCCTACAGGACACAAGTGGCTCTGTGTTGTCATGCTGTTTGCACCTGCCCAAAACCTCCAGAGCCCTGTATTCCTGCAGGGGGTAGTCACTGGATTGTGTTTCCAGCCTCAGAGCCCTGTATCCCTGCAGGGAGCAGTCACTGGATTGTGTTTCCAGCCTCAGAGACCTGTATCCCTGCAGGGGGCAGTCACTGGATTGTGTTTCCAGCCTCAGAGCCCTGTATCCCTGCAGGGAGCAGTCACTGGATTGTGTTTCCAGCCTCAGAGCCCTGTATCCCTGCAGGGAGCAGTCACTGGATTGTGTTTCCAGCCTCAGAGCCCTGTATCCCTGCAGGGAGCAGTCACTGGATTGTGTTTCCAGCCTCAGAGCCCTGTATCCCTGCAGGGGGCAGTCACTGGATTGTGTTTCCAGCCTCAGAGACCTGTATCCCTGCAGGGAGCAGTCACTGGATTGTGTTTCCAGCCTCAGAGCCCTGTATCCCTGCAGGGGGCAGTCACTGGATTGTGTTTCCAGCCTCAGAGACCTGTATCCCTGCAGGGGGCAGTCACTGGATTGTGTTTCCAGCTTCAGAGCCCTGTATCCCTGCAGGGAGCAGTCACTGGATAGTGTTTCCAGCTTCAGAACCCTGTATTCTTGCAGGGGGCAGTCACTGGATTGTGTTTCCAGCCTCAGAGCCCTGTATCCCTGCAGGGGGCAGTCACTGGATTGTGTTTCCAGCCTCAGAGCCCTGTATCCCTGCAGGGGGCAGTCACTGGATTGTGTTTCCAGCCTCAGAGCCCTGTATCCCTGCAGGGGGTAGTCACTGGATTGTGTTTCCAGCCTCAGAGACCTGTATCCCTGCAGGGAGCAGTCACTGGATTGTGTTTCCAGCCTCAGAGCCCTGTATCCCTGCAGGGGGCAGTCACTGGATTGTGTTTCCAGCCTCAGAGACCTGTATCCCTGCAGGGGGCAGTCACTGGATTGTGTTTCCAGCTTCAGAGCCCTGTATCCCTGCAGGGGGCAGTCACTGGATTGTGTTTCCAGCCTCAGAGCCCTGTATCCCTGCAGGGAGCAGTCACTGGATAGTGTTTCCAGCTTCAGAGCCCTGTATCCCTGCAGGGAGCAGTCACTGGATAGTGTTTCCAGCTTCAGAGCCCTGTATCCCTGCAGGGAGCAGTCACTGGATAGTGTTTCCAGCTTCAGAGCCCTGTATTCTTGCAGGGGGCAGTCACTGGATTGTGTTTCCAGCCTCAGAGCCCTGTATCCCTGCAGGGGGCAGTCACTGGATTGTGTTTCCAGCCTCAGAGCCCTGTATCCCTGCAGGGAGCAGTCACTGGATAGTGTTTCCAGCTTCAGAGCCCTGTATTCTTGCAGGGGGCAGTCACTGGATTGTGTTTCCAGCCTCAGAGCCCTGTATCCCTGCAGGGGGCAGTCACTGGATTGTGTTTCCAGCCTCAGAGCCCTGTATCCCTGCAGGGGGCAGTCACTGGATTGTGTTTCCAGCCTCAGAGCCCTGTATCCCTGCAGGGAGCAGTCACTGGATAGTGTTTCCAGCTTCAGAGCCCTGTATCCCTGCAGGGAGCAGTCACTGGATAGTGTTTCCAGCTTCAGAGCCCTGTATTCTTGCAGGGGGCAGTCACTGGATTGTGTTTCCAGCCTCAGAGCCCTGTATCCCTGCAGGGGGCAGTCACTGGATTGTGTTTCCAGCCTCAGAGCCCTGTATCCCTGCAGGGGGCAGTCACTGGATTGTGTTTCCAGCCTCAGAGCCCTGTATCCCTGCAGGGGGCAGTCACTGGATTGTGTTTCCAGCCTCAGAGCCCTGTATCCCTGCAGGGAGCAGTCACTGGATTGTGTTTCCAGCCTCAGAGCCCTGTATCCCTGCAGGGGGTAGTCACTGGATTGTGTTTCCAGCCTCAGAGACCTGTATCCCTGCAGGGAGCAGTCACTGGATTGTGTTTCCAGCCTCAGAGCCCTGTATCCCTGCAGGGGGCAGTCACTGGATTGTGTTTCCAGCCTCAGAGACCTGTATCCCTGCAGGGGGCAGTCACTGGATTGTGTTTCCAGCTTCAGAGCCCTGTATCCCTGCAGGGGGTAGTCACTGGATTGTGTTTCCAGCCTCAGAGCCCTGTATCCCTGCAGGGAGCAGTCACTGGATAGTGTTTCCAGCTTCAGAGCCCTGTATCCCTGCAGGGAGCAGTCACTGGATAGTGTTTCCAGCTTCAGAGCCCTGTATCCCTGCAGGGAGCAGTCACTGGATTGTGTTTCCAGCCTCAGAGCCCTGTATCCCTGCAGGGAGCAGTCACTGGATAGTGTTTCCAGCTTCAGAGCCCTGTATCCCTGCAGGGAGCAGTCACTGGATAGTGTTTCCAGCTTCAGAGCCCTGTATTCTTGCAGGGGGCAGTCACTGGATTGTGTTTCCAGCCTCAGAGCCCTGTATCCCTGCAGGGGGCAGTCACTGGATTGTGTTTCCAGCCTCAGAGCCCTGTATCCCTGCAGGGGGCAGTCACTGGATTGTGTTTCCAGCCTCAGAGCCCTGTATCCCTGCAGGGGGCAGTCACTGGATTGTGTTTCCAGCCTCAGAGCCCTGTATCCCTGCAGGGAGCAGTCACTGGATTGTGTTTCCAGCCTCAATAGCCAAACAGATTAAACAGAACATAATGCAGGCCCAGTTAGTAATGAGAATGATTGTTTTGGAGACCTCTGCATACAGATGTGCCCCAGATGCAATCCCTGTAGTCTGTGTTTATTCCCTGCCAGGTTCTAGTCCTGCAGTGGCTTGTTGGGTACTGTGCATCCGGAACTTCAAGCCAGCTCCTCCTCGCACCCATCAGGGTGGTTCTTGCAGGATGTGTACATGTAGGATCCAGTGGCTGTAAATGGTTAAATCTACTGAATATGCACAGAACAAAATAATAATAATAATAATAATAATAATAATAATAATAATAATAATAATAATAATAATAATACTTTCAAGCCGATTCCATCTATGTGATAATGCTAGTCTGAACTGTTTAATGCTCAAGTATAACCCTGTGATCCCAACCGAAGCACACTAGTCTTTTGTTTGGGGTGACTAACTTCACCCAGGACATATTTATATTAACGCGTTGTTGCTATGAATTGTAATGTGTTCAAGTAAAAGGGTTGGCCAATATTAATTGAACTAGATCTAATATTTAAAAAAGCTATTTTTTGATTTATGCATTCTTTGTCTTTGAAATTAAAAACATAATCTGCAAAATAAAACTTTATACAATTTTACATTTACGCTTGAGTCTTGCTTTTCTGTTCAGTACAACAAATATAAGGCTGTTTTCAGAAATTCAATTCGCTTTCTCGACACCAAGTATGTTTTTGAGTGATTCAGACTTGCAGCTGCCACACCAGTGCACCGTACCAGTATATACGGGTACTGTTCGTGAACCCTGCCATGACATCAAACACGTTTACATCACATAAACACGCCCCCCCTTTCTTTAAAAGAACCCAATTCTAATAGTAAATGTAAATTCCTTGCCATGTTGTGTACCTTCGGCCTGTTCTAAAGAGTTCATAACTCAGCCTCTCCAAGACGTTTTCCAAGTCCTGACGGATCTTAAACCCTGACCCAGACGCTCACGTGCAAACTCCACGCTGATTGGTTGGTCGGCCGGCCCTTCCCACATGCCATATAATCTTTAATGTGATTGGTGCGGCGGTTAAATCTGCAGCTCCTAAATGCAATAAAGCCAGTTCATAGAGACCAGAGGGAGAACCTAGAGTGCACCCCTGTCGATATCCCGGCACCTACTGTAGCTAATGTTTTAACTGTGCAATACAATATAAAACGTTGTTTTTTTGTGTTGATGGAGGTTTACATATTCAGATAGACATTCAGGAATAAACCAGTAAATATTTGTTACAGTTGCAGGTCACGACTTTTTATCGACAGCAGCAACGATATTCAGTTAAACAGAATATGTGTGACAGCTGTCTGAATTCTGGTATTCCACGCGGGGGCGCTGTGGCGGTTACGCGGTGGTTCTTGTTCCTCTCCTGTGCTATTTAAATATTAAACGCGTCGACTCTCTCGACTGCAGGAAACGCGGGCCCGGCTGGTGTAGAGAGTGTGGGCTGCAATATTACTGAGCGGGTTTGTTTCGTAAGTAACGCTACACCGTCATCTTTCTCAGTTCGCTTGTTTAATGACGTGTAAGAGCGTCTTGGCTGAATGCAGACCTTTGGGTTGGTTTGTTGAAACTTGTGGTGTGTGTATATTCGCATAGATGAGGGTGAGGCCTAAGACTCGATTATTTATGCATCCTTCTACTACTTGGTGGTGTTTATTTATAATAAACTAGGCAGTCAAAAAAAAACAAAAAAACGTTTTTAATGTTTCTTGTACACTTTACAATATTTTATTTTTTCACCGGGCGACTGTATATAGTGTTTTTTTTAAATAGCACTTGTAATAATTCCTCCTGTGTTTTGTTGATTGCATTTATGGTAAAATAAATAAAATGATCAATATAAATAGTAGATATAACCTTAGACTTGGTCCGTCAGATTCATTTTACACCAGCAAAGTACCTGATTGTAGTGTTTTCCGTCAGACACAGCCTCCTTCGCGTGTGGATTTCGAATACCACCGCTATAACAGTTTATAAGTAACTTGAAATCCGCAACTGTTTAACAGCTGAAAAGGTCTAATTAAGCCATTGATCAGTTCAATGAAGGGTCTAGTTGAGTAATTGAGAGCTCAGTTGGACTGAAAGCCAGCAGACACAGAGCGTCCCCAGTAGTACCAGGGATGAGAAACACTGGCGGTCCAAATATTACTGTACAAGAAAAATAATTAAGCTTTACTGTTAAAGTAGGGCACAGGACTTTTTCAAAGATGACAAACATTTGGGTAACTCATCCGCACCGAATGATTGTAGACATCAGGTAAAGGGACCGATCAAATAAACAAAGCAGTGAATCAAATCGGACAGAAACTATACCACATTTTCAGTTGGGAAGTTCCTTTATAGACTGCAGTGACAATCTGTCAAGGCTAGTTTAAATGGTTTTATAGCGATTACAAAGATTGGATGAATCTTTGTTTTTTGCCAATGTGTTTTGTCTTCAGGTTTTAAGATGTCTAACTGGGTGAAGGTTACCCGAGGTCAGGGCCACAAGCCGGCTGCAAGTGCAGGGTAAGCAAGCAACAGTACTGATATTTTATATTATTCATTTCAGCTCTGTTCACTTGCATATTCCCAGTGAGTGTTCATTCTCCCCCCTCTTTCTTCAGGAACCGCCATGGTCCTGGGAAGATTCCATTCCTATTGAAGTAAGTGAATGATTGGAGTGGAAGTGCCTTTCACTTCAACATGTCTTGATTTTCATAGCTATTTCAGTGATGCAGTTCTGCAGCAGATACACAATATGTTTCTGTGGTTTTTAATCGTTATAGAATTACATTATTATTCATATTGGAATATGGTAATTTATTTTATTTGTTTTTTCTTTTTTGCAGTAGCATCAAGCCCTACAAACCCTACAGAATGAGCCCATATCCAGTTCGAGATGAAAGAAAGGATGCTTATAACGACGACACACGCAAGTGAGAGCCGATCACGTTTGTGTAGGGGTCCGCTGAGCAGCATGTGTATTCTGCAAACTGTCAGTCTTTTACAAGTTGATGAGCATGCTTGCAAAGTTCATTGAATGATCATCCAGAAGTAGACATTCTGTGCAAAAGTAATCATTGTCACGAGAGGGAGTGGAGAGTTGTTTAACTTGCTTTTCACATACTGTGACTTCAGTAGCTGGTTTATGTGGTTCCATAGTTAACTATACATACACAATGTATGATGTGGGCTTATTTGTCTCTTTGATTAAACAGTTTTGAAGAGTTACTGGACCAACAATATGACTGTTCATCCAGGACTGAGGACTACTATGAAAGGTACCAGTGCTCCCAGAATGGTAAGGATCTAGGAACTGATTGGTGGATTTCTTACAGTTTGTTTTACAGAAACATGTTTGATCCCAGAGGTGAAAACAAATGGGGAGATTTATAGATTGTATCGTGTTTTATGATGACCTTATTGTGACAATCTGATTTTACTGTTTCTGTTTGCAGCACCCACCAAGAATTACACTCCGGCTGACAGGCGCAGCTCATTCTATCAGCAATTCTACAAACAGATTCAGGAGGAGTATGACAAACAGAGGCCAGCGGACTGTGTCATTTTGTCTGTGACGAAGCAACAAACGTAAGGATTAAATTGAACTGCCCTCCGGGGTAATGCTCAGGCTGATTTAAGTATTGTTAGACAACAAAATAGTTTCCCCTGCTTCCCTAATTCAGCAGAGTTACTACAGAAAACTGTAAACCGTAATATAAACCCAGTCAGTCTCATTTATACCCCAAATCACAAACTCTTACTGCTGCTGTTTTGCAGTGTTTCTGTCTGAATTGTTTGGTCTATAGATCAGCTAGTAAACCAGGTTGTCACAATGCTGCAACTGGGCAGTGAATCAGGCCAGTGGTGACTGAATACCACCGATTTCTACAGCAAACATTTTCTCGCTGCTTCTGCTAGTTTAATGTATCCCTTAATTTTAGCTACTTTCTTCCCCCCCCCCCCCCCCAAAATTTCTGTTCTACTTTGAACTAAATGAGAATTTTTTTTTCTTGCATACTTTAAAACTGAATTATTTTTATTTGTCATTATTAACCCTTCTTTTTTTCCAGGGGAAGTTCGTTATGTTTCAGTGGGTTGTAACAATCTGTATCTGATGGATTGACTGTTCTTGAACGACAGCGGCCATTAATAAAAATGAATGTGCTGTTCTATGCTTAAAGTGTAATCGTCAAAACTTCACACTGCATTTACATTGGCTTTACACTTGACGCTAATCAAATAAAACCACTGAATGTTTTACCAAAGAGTGCATTACAAAATGGGGCAAATAAACCCGTCTTGATTCCTGCATTGGAATTTAATTCTGCCTTCACGTTGACCAGATGTCTGTTTATAAAAAACGAAACTGGGATTTGACAAACACCTAAATAGTTCCTACTTGATTCTAGTTCAGCTTGGACCCTTACCATTTCAAAATGCAATTCAGTTACCTCAGAGAAAGGGGGGAAAAAAAAGTAAATCTCAGTAGTTTAGGTGAGCTTTCATATGAATTGTATTCTCTCCACATACATATTGTCTGTGTCTGCTGCAGAGCTGCATATTTAATCAGCTGCATATTACCTTGAGCTTTTTAAACACACACGTTTTTCTTTTTTTTTTAAATGTACATTTTAAGAAACGACCAAAACAAGAGTGAAAACAGTCCGCCATGTCGGTCACAAGTGCTACAAAAGTTCGATTTACTTTTTATTTTTCACAATATAAAATAAAAAACATAAATAAAACGAAGAATAAAGTAAAAAAAATATATCTCTTAAGCTGAACTTTCCACATAATTCTTATAAAACATAATTGCACTGTTTTAAAATATTTTAAAATATTTTGCAACAATCACCCTCATGTCTCTCTAACAACACCTGGTTATAAAACAAACAAACCAACACATTGCCTTCAGATACGCCGTCATGAATCATTAGTGGCATGATATGCAATGCACACTACCTAGAGAGTGACTGTTTCAATTCTGTGCAAAATAACCCACTCTTTCTTTTCTTTAAGGGATTATGCAAAATCGATAGGCCACCGTTTGCAGAAGCGTGGCCTTGTGGTGGAAATGATATACCTGCACTCGGAATCAGGTCTCACCCGCGCCCTTCAGGATGTCCGAAATGACGGTTCCCCCTTTTGTATTCTCGTCGAGCACTCAAATGTAGCGCTTTCCTCTTGCACCGTAATCATATTTTACGAGTCTCTCAAAAGTAAGTTAAGTGTCCTACCAAAAAAAAAGGCAAACAAATAGTGTTAAAATTCCATATACAGTTACCTTTATCCTAAAACCCTTCATTAAATGCAACTGGGTAAAAGTATAGGTTAAGAACATAAGCTAGGAAATAATAAAGGTACACAATTGAACTGAAGATAAAATCATTATTTTTTTGTCTGCCCTAGGGACGTTAGTACAGTCAGGTTTAACACATACACTTCAACTCTCGAAGTAGTGTCTTGTTTTAAATAAAAGCCCATGATTCACAAATCTTTTTATATAAAAGTAAATGATCACACGTCTGGTATTGCTTTAATAAGTGCATATTTAGCAGTGATTCGTCCAATATATCCATGTCCAAATGATGCAGACTTTCCAGTTGCCAGTTGTTTGCCACATTTGGTAAGTTGCCCTGCTGTAAAAACATAACTCTCCTTTTACAAGTGGTACTTAATGGAAAGACATTTACTTTCATTAATAATTTTTACATTGTTACATTCAGCTGCCCCCCCTTTAATTTACACACATAATAAATGACATATCTAGCGATTAATCAGAGATGCATAAAGACTGTAATACACATTCAAATTACCTTTCAATTCACAATGCAATATCTGGAGAGCATAAAAATAAGATTATGTACAGATTTTTTTCTTAATGCTTCAGTACTTCACATGCTGTTTCTGTCATCAATAAAATATTCAATAAGGATGGATACTGTCCTTACGACTGGGAGTTTCAGATATGATGCTGTCCCGCTTCACAATCGGTACATGTGGCATCGACCTCTTATAACCAACAATATAACCGGCAGCAATTGACAGTATTTAAAATCTTAACACCACTATTTCATATTCTAACCATTTTGACCAGATTACTTTATTAGGAGACATTCATTTACCTTTACATCACGATTTCAGTTCTATCATAGGTGCTTTTTACTGCGTGCACTGTGTGGGACAAAGTTGAATTATTTTAAATCAAACATGCTGACTCCTCGCACCTTCTGAGTAAATTGAATCATTATAGTGCAGGTTTGTCTTAGTTTGAGAAAAAAAAAAAAAAAAAGTACATGAATAAAGGTTTGTAGATGGCATGCAAAAAACAAAACATGTCCAGATTTTTGGGTTAATTAAACAACGTAACCAAATAACTTCTTGGCCATTAATGTCAAAACTTTACTGCACACATGTAAGTTTCTCTCTCTTGGGTCCATAAATTAAAATTAATATCGACGTTTTTCCCCTCATACATTGCCAAAAAAAAGCAATTTTAAGGAGCAGCTCCAGAGCGCTCAGCTGGGTCTAGGCGCTGGCCTGCACACTGGATTGCTATATAATAAGAGCTCTCTCCCTTCGGCAGTTCATCGCAACATGCCTTCGGAGCGTGCCATGGACTTTGTGGCCGCAGAGCACGGGCGCGTGCAGGCTGAGCGCTCGGAGAAGGAGCGCGAGGAAATCTCCGTGAAGGCAGCGGATCTAGCAGACGACTATCTGGAGCGCGAGAACTGCGACAAGCACAGCCTTCCCCTGAGTACTCGCCACCTCCTCTTCCTGATGAGCGAAGGGAAGCACTTGTACCTGGAAGAGCTGAACACCATCGAGGAGTACGTGAGGACGAGGAAAGGGGAACTCGAAGGTGGGTGTAATAATAAATACATGGGATTGTTCGGTAGCGTCCTGTGCACTGCTTTCTAGTGCACAGACAAAGGGGAACTCCACCCAAATTGTGAGTTAAGCCTGTGTTTTTTGAGATTACAATTCATACTTCAGGTTAACTTGTTTAGGTTTTTTTGTGACCGCTAAAGCCTTGAGATGCAGTATGTGCTTGCTAGTAGTCTTGATGGGCTGAGCTGCCTCTTGTTGCAGATATTTGCTGTAGTGAAAGATTAAATGAGTTCCCTCTCTCATTTTTGCTCTCATCATACAGCTGTGCCAGCAGAAAGTGATAATGGATTCAACCCTGGAATGAGGAAACCATCTTCCGGCGGCCTGAGCAAGCCCCCTCCCCTTCTCCCGACGCCCGGCAGACCCCCGCTCCTGGAGCACCCCTCCCATTCCCAGGCAAAGCCAGTCCTTCTGGGGGACCGAGCACCGGGACCCTTGCTCCCAACCCCAGGTCAGCAGCAAAGCAATTCAGTTTGTTTGTAGTTTTCATATTGAATTTTCTCAATTCATTTCCGAAGTATAAAATATTATACATCTCTGTTGCATTGAATAACCTTGTTTTGTTTTACTCAGTCGATTTTTCAACTTAAAATATAATCACACACCTCAATTGTGCCATTAAATGTGTGGCAGCAACAGATGAATACCCTGTGCATCTACCTCATCAGTTGTGTGTGTTTTTTTTTTTATTCCCCCCCTCCCCCCCTTTTTCTGTTACACTAGGCTCATACCCCAAATCCAAGCCCCCTCCCCTGCTGTCTATGCACTCGCGACCCACGCACGGCCACGGCCCCTTACCACCCTCAAAGCGTCTCTTACTGGGTGATAAACCCGGCCTTCTGCCTACCCCAGGTGAGTATTCATCTGCAGAACAGTGTTATCTGAAACTAACCAGGGGAGATATGATCTCTCTCTATTGTATTGGTGTGTAATTGATTTGAGACCATCACAGTAAACACACAAGTAATGCCAGATCTGCATCACCGCTGTAAATTGAATGCTTTCACCAAACCCGTGGTTGAAGCTCATTGTTATGTAGTTCTGCTTTTACTGTTACTAATTCTAATTTTATTAATTCCCACCACTGCTGCAAGAGTAGCTGTATGTTAGCAGTACTGATGGAGGGCTTCAGCAGTGTCCCATCTCACTGGTCCAATAACACCACATTGCATTTACACTTGTGTAAGATGCGTGTGCGCGCTCTAACTGCGTGTGTTCGTTTTCTTTTTTCAGGTGGTCCATCCAGACCTAATCAGCAGCGGCGCTAATCGACAGTAGAAGCATACACACCTGGAAATTGCCAAAATCATCAATTCTGCATTAGAAGCAAAGTTTTACAAAAGTGTCACAATTGGGCAGTACTTGTACATTCCAGGATCAATGGAATCGTTGCGATCCTTTTGTTACAGTGGAGGCCCCTTTTTAGTCTTCTTTTAATAGTGTTGACAGTGTTTGTTCATTAGAAACGTAACTGGTTTTTATTTTTTGTATTGGTATTTACTTTGTCCGGGATTTTTTTTTTTTTTTAAATCACACTTGTGTAAAAATACTATTTTTCCTCCTGCCTTTGGTTTAGTAAAACTAGCCTATTTTCACAGAGCTTACTCAAGATGTATACACTAGGATATCCGTCCTTTTCTACAACAAAAAGGCAGAGAATCTCATTTTAAACGGCAGCTTGGTGAATAATCTCTGTCCAAGTTGTGAAATGGATCTGCTTGAAGCCTGTACTGAAGTTGGGGCTTCAAGTTCAAAGAACCAGATTTCATAAGTGAGCTAAATACATTTTTGTTGAGGTTTTTAAACCGTGTGGTTCATTGGTCTTCTTTGATTGTGGGGTGCTGATAGTTATGTCTGACTAGATAAGGGGTAGTACCTAATTTGTAGATGTTGGCTCCATGAAAAGCCATGTGATTTAACACCCATGGTCTTTCCCCAGACCCAATCTTCAATGCATAGGTTTAATGTATAGTTGCAAAGTTAAATACTTCTGTGTGGCCAGAAGGGGGTGTAGTTTATCTAAAATCTTGGTGACAACCAGCACCTTTAAGTAAATTTTTCTTTTGTGCAATTCTGCAACCTATAATTTACAATCAAGTCTTCCAAGGTTATCTTTCAATGGAAGGAAATAAATACTAGAGAGGAATGACAAAGTAACTAATTTAAATATCTCTGTAATAATGTGTGTAATTTAACACTTCTGTAACACCAGATTTTATAAAGGTGCCAGGAACTCCAGCAGTGAAGAGTTCTCATAGAAATTGTATGAATTTTCCTGCAGTTTAAAAATTTTAATTGCTTTGTGTTGCTGTTCTTATACAACACACTGGTGCATGTATTCCCCATCATAGTAATTTACACACGACTGTTCTGTACTTGGTATACTTTAGTCTGGGGATCTGTTATAAATAATGATTAATACAGAACACCTATGCTTTTTGTTATAAGAGGTGTTTATGGACAAGGGATTATTCCAAAAGGAGGAGGATCCTGATGAAGCAGTGTCCAGCTCTGTCAGGGACGCCACAAAACAAAAGCACAGGGATTCAAATTTTCAAACAAAAACAAGAAAAATCACTAAAGAATTTGTTAATGAAAATAAAAAAAGATGTTCATATGAGGTACACATTTTCTGGGAAACTCCCTAAATCCTATACTAATTTCAGCCTTTCCTAACATATCCGCTGGAAAGACAGGGTTTTACTTGAATTCATTTGCATCTGACCGGAGATTAGCACTAATAAGCGCACCGCTACCTGAGAGTGTCAGGGTTGCTTCTGCTATGCAATAATACACCTGATATGCAGTAATACACCTGATATGCAATAATACACCTTCTGATATGCAGTAATACACCTGATATGCAATAATACACCTGATATGCAGTAATACACCTGATATGCAATAATACACCTTCTGATATGCAGTAATACACCTGATATGCAGTAATACACCTTCTGATATGCAATAATACAGCTTCTGATATGCAATAATACACCTTCTGATATGCAATAATACACCTTCTGATATGCAATAATACAGCTTCTGATATGCAATAATACACCTGATATGCAATAATACACCTTCTGATATGCAATAATACACCTTCTGACACGCAATAATACACCTTCTGATATGCAATAATACACCTTCTGACACGCAATAATACACCTGATATGCAATAATACAGCTTCTGATACACAATAATACAGCTTCTGATACGCAATAATACACCTTCTGATACACAATAATACACCTAATACGCAATAATACACCTGATATGCAATAATACACCTTCTGATATGCAATAATACACCTTCTGATTTGCAGTAATACAGCTGTATTATTGACCCTTAAAGCATTTTATTGTCACTGCTGATTCAAACTGGAGCAAAAAGCTTAATACATCAGTCAGCTTTATTTAAATAGAAGTTACGCCTGACATTTACAAGAGGTGATAAAAAAAAAAAAAGCTTTTGACAGTGCTGAGTATGTATTTAATGTATTTAATGTTAAAAGTTTCACTGAGGTTAAGTTGCCCAATTACACAAAGTGTTCCATTAGCTCATAAGTGACGAGCGCACTGTGGTACAGCAGTATGTACACCTTACTGATGCTGGGTCTCCTAGATCAACAGTTGTGAAGAATTCATCAGGTTACTGTGTAATAAGGACTGCTTCTGCTTGTGCTTCATTTATTCAACAGCCCTTTTAAAAAAGGTACTGATTCTGAAAACTGAAACACAAAATGAAAAGGCATGTCTGAAGGGCCTTGTTTATCATTTCAATACATTCATCAAATATGGCCTTAATGTAAAATCCATGTTGATAAGCCTTCAAATAATGGCTGTGAAATAGTACTTAAGGGAAATTCCATAGGAGGAACGCCTGCATAGCTGATGAAGGCTTTATGTATTTTTAGTGTCAGAACAAATATCAGAATATTCGAACAATGGGTGCTATCGGTGACGAAAACAACGTCGTTCATATTTGTTCACATAATGTGTTTTTTATAAAGTACTGGATTAAAAAGATATCATGCAAACAAAAGCAATGCATGAGTGGCATCTAAAATAAAGAAATGACCCCCATGCTACTGTGCAGGACAGTGCTTCCTTCCTTTAATAGGCAATTGATGGCTTTCCAGGCTTATTTTGTATTGTAAAATATATTATGAATTATACTTTTGTTTCCTAGCTAATTCAAAACAAGAGAATATTCAAATACCCATGTAATTGGAAAGAATATTGAAGCATGGAAGACCCATGTTCATCCCAACACTGTGTTTTCGCTTTCTATATGGGTAGCTTTAAAAAAAGGGTCAGCGAATTCCCAATGAGTTCCAGTAGAATGGGGGCTCTTTACCATGGTCCACTCTGTTCACCCTGCTTAGAACTGGACTCCCTGAAGGGCTGGGTTTACCCCAAACTAGAAAACCAAAGCTCAGTAAGAGGAAGAATCCTCAACAAAAGAGAGAAATAAAAAATCCTGCACTTAACTGTTTTTTTGTTTTTTTTTTTAATAATGATTTTGGAATAAGTATGAAGATCATGCCGCTTCCCTTCTGTGTTCCCTGTTGGTTGTTTTATTCTGGGACAGATCGCTGGGAATGGAGTTATCTGAGTCTGTGAGATTGACAGTGACTGGAGGAATACGTCTCGCTCTGCACCGCCCCACCAAGAGAGCTGGAGAGGATCAAAAAATACCAACAATGGGTGCGTTTTATATAAACCAGCAGGAAATATCCAGCTATGGTTATACAGCCTATACCTGGACCTCCAAAAGGCCTTTGACAAAGTGCAGATGACAAAAAGCTGTGAGGGAGTAGCTGTCACAGCAGCTCAAGAAATCAAAAAAGATTCTAGACTGCATACACTTACAAATACCATGCTGGTCCCTTCATTACAAAAACAACATTGCAGCTTTAGAGAGGCTGAGCTGGATTATGAGTGGAGACAGACTGAGCTGTGTTGGAGTTTGAGTGGAGACAGACTGAGTTAGAAGTTTGAGTGGAGACAGACTGAGCTGGAGTTTGAGTGGAGACAGACAGGCTGAGTTGGAGTTTGAGTGGAGACAGACTGAGGGCAGTGAAAGAATCATTGGGGTGCTTTAAGAACTGACAAGATTGAGTTCTGGGATCAATCACTCGGATCCAGAGTATTGATGGTCTGATTGGCCTCCTCTCAGCGTTCCTTTTTGTGTGGAGTAGGCCTTATAATACAGAATATTACAGCACTGCTTGTAACACCTTTCAACAATCACAAATACTGTCATTAATTTCATGGTTAATATACTTTTAAATGTTACCCCAACAAACAACCTGGAGAGTTAAAAAAAACACCACACACCACAATGTGTGCGAGTGTTTGTGTATGCTTGTCTGTCTGTGTGAGTGTGTCTGTATGAGTGTGTGCGTGCGTGTCTGTGTGCATGTGTGTCTGTGTGCATGTGAGTGTTAGTGTATGTGTCTAAGAAGCAAGAGTATTTCTGTAGATGTGCATATTTCTGAAACCTTGGTACCATTGCTTCACTTTCTTCCCCCGGTGTTGGGTGCAAAAATGAATAAACATGCAGAAAGTTTGTTTTTCTAGCGCTTTTAACTGGGCTATTCAACATTCACGAAACGCAGGGCTGATTTGAAAGCTCCAAACACAATGGGTTTTAATTAGGTTAAGTTTGTCTGCCACAGATAACATTTCTCTTTCTGTTGAGAATAAAACAAATTGCTGGCACTAATGCCCATTTAATGTACCTCTTTCTATTATGGATGGTAGAAATTATAAAAAGTGCCCTGCAGGGAGCTAATGGTATGGGAGTTGGGGTATTGTCAGCGCTCATCACAAGTCATTTCACTGGAGCGCCGGTATGCCTTTTAAATGCAATTGCCGTGTCCTTTCAGACATTCACACTGTGCAAAACCAGTACTGCCGTTTCACAGACTAGGCCCCAGAACAAAAGCTTCTCTTGAATTAGTCTGATTATTTGAAACATGGGGGCTTGATTCATTTGTGAATTGAATTTTTAGAGAAAGCAGGGCCATTTGCAGACGAGGCCATGTTTTTTACATGCAAGACACAGAAAGTGAAATTCACCTAGGCTGGAGGCAGGCTTGCTACCTGTTCACCATTCCTCACACAGACGGGCTTTTATAGAGACTGAAAATGAGGAAATCAGAAAGGCTGTTCATGTCCCTGGACTCCATTGGGTGCATGTGTGTGCTTGTGCGGATTGAAAATGGAAGATATTAGTTCAGCAGTAGCGCATATCAAAGGTGAGGTCAAGACCATTCTATATATTGAAAAGTTATAATTGGATGGTTTGTGCAATATGTCATACAATAGCTCAAACTGCTGAGCAATGGTAGTCTTATAGGGTCAGACTGCAATGTAATGGGAGTCTCATTAAGCTCATAGCAAAGCCTGGAATGGGTCAAACTGCTGAGCAATGGGAGTCATATTGTGCACCTATTATAGCGTAGAATGGCTCCTACTGCTCTGCAATGGGAGTTATTTCCATTCCTGCTATTACTACCACCTGCACTGGGGCCATGTTATCATTTTAATAAATTGAATCCATTCACAAATCCATTGTTTAGGAGCAAAGCAAACAGAAGCAGACATGTGGCCTCATCCTGTTCAGCAGTACAGTATTTAATTCACAGTTCTGTCTAATTATTGTATATAAAAATAGCTTATCTAGGACAAAACCAATGAGATGTAACATTGCCTTTAGAGGGGGGACCTGGTGGTATTGGCAGCAGCTCAATAAAACGGATGTGCTGAAGGCTACATAAATATAATATGAGTACAAGCGCGGTGCCTGTTTGGGACAATGAACAGCTTGTCATGAAAATAAACAGAATATATCACAGAGTAATCATGACCAGGGTGTTCTAGAACTCCTGCAGTCCCTCCTCTTCTCGAGAGCAGATTAGAATATCACAGAGTAATCAAGACCAGGGTGTTCTAGAACTCCTGCAGTCCCTCCTCTTCTCGAGAGCAGATTAGAATATCACAGAGTAATCATGACCAGGGTGTTCTAGAACTCCTGCAGTCCCTCCTCTTCTCGAGAGCAGATTAGAATATCACAGATTAATCATGACCAGGGTGTTCTAGAACTCCTGCAGTCCCTCCTCTTCTCTAGAGCAGATTAGAATATCACAAAGTAATCATGACCAGGGTGTTCTAGAACTCCTGCAGTCCCTCCTCTTCTCTAGAGCAGATTAGAATATCAAAGAGTAATCATGACCAGGGTGTTCTAGAACTCCTGCAGTCCCTCCTCTTCTCTAGAGCAGATTAGAATATCACAAAGTAATCATGACCAGGGTGTTCTAGAACTCCTGCAGTCCCTCCTCTTCCTCTTTCTACACCAAACCCACAGGATTAAATGCCCCCCACAATTATTTTAAAACAAACTGGTTCCAGGAAAGTGCTGCGGTTCGAAATGACACAACAGAACTATGTACTATAACAACAAGATAAGACCACCGCACATAACCTCGCCTGTCCGCATCCCTTAAAAAACAGAACTGAATTGATATCAATAAAAGGAGGACAGCATCAGGATACATGACCGCGGCTATCTGCACTCTGCGACCTCACAACAGCGTGGCTTTCAAACTTCTGCTTGATTTGAACACAGAAACAAACACAAATGAACAGCGGGCTTTACAGATAAAGTGACAAGCTTCCAAAAAACAAACCGAAACAAAGCAAGGGTATGTTTATGAAGAAGAAGAAAAAAAAAACACGACCTAATATAAAGTTCAAGATTAAAACAAAGCACTGCTGCTGTACAAGCAGGGGGACGGGGAAGCAAAGAAAGAGGAAGAAGAAAAACTAGCGAGAATCCAGTCCGGCTTGTTTTGTGTGTGCGCGGCGATGCTGTTCAGAGCTCCGCGTTTTGGCCCTGATCAGAGCTGAAGTTGAGCTGTAGTTTCCATGGCTGTCCATGGCTCGGTGCTGTTGGCTCTCTCTGTGTCTGCTCAACCCAGGCTGTGCGGAGCTCCCTGCGGGATCACAGCGCTCCCCCGCCGGGACTCCACTCTCACATCCTCCTGCTGGGACTCGGCTACATTTCCAGCCAAGCCTGGCTTTATTATGTGTGTCTGCACTGCAGCCCAGCCAGCAGTTAGATCACGAGGCGGAGGGAAGACGAGAGCCAGGACAAAGAAAAAGGGAGAGAGAGGCTAGCAATCGCAAACATTTCGAAAAACAATCATATTAAATGCAAGGCAAGACATGCTGGGCAAAATAGCAGTACCAGGCGCACCGTGTGAGATATAACGCACCAGGGAGATAGCCCAATGCAACCGGGACCACCGCAAAAATAAACGATACTGTTTCGATAACTACACCACGAGAGAACCACAGGCAAGCTTCTAGCAAGGAAGAAAAAACGAAGACCAAGCTTGCGGAAACAGAACTGTATCGCTGTTTAATTAAGGTAATGCGATTACTGAAGCGTATTGGCATCTGTTTCTGCGGACGATCAGGTGTGAGAGATTGCCGTAATTTTGGCTCGCTCGCTGAGACGGTGCACCAGTGGCGTCCGCTCGCACTCTCTTCGTACAAACAATAGACCCGGCTTGTTACGGGCTCAGAATCTCCTAAGTTATCTTGTGAAATCTACAGGTTGATCTACTGCAGCTGTGCGAAGAAGTTGAGGGGGAAACATCTGAGGAAAAGACTTCCCGTTTTGTTTGTTTGTTTCACGAGCAAGGTTTTGTGAAGTGCTACAGGACTTACAGCTCCAGGCTTAAGTTGTCGCATTGCAACAGGCAAAGAACAAACTAAAAGAAGAAAAACTGATGTGCATGATTTCATAATCGCAAAAGACAAAGCGCTCAGAGGGGAAAAGGACACAACCTGGCAATGTCCCGACGAAAGCAGGCCAAGCCGCGCTCCGTTAAAGGTAAGCGGACCCCCCTGTTTTATTTCTTGCATGTGTTTCAACGGCAAGCATGATCTCCAGCGTGACCAATCAGATTTCCTGGAGAAGCTCGGCGGGTATTGTGAAATCCAAAGCGGTGTAATGTGTCTTAGTTCGGGATTGTGGGTATTGTTAAGGGGCTATCAAAAGCAACACGGGGGGCGGGAAGGATGAAAAAAAGGAACAGTGTTTTGTTTGTTATCCACATTGCTGTATATTCTGTGCACACACAATTACGTATGTATGTATTGTATGTATGCACGTGTGTGTAGCTATATATTACAAACCATAACTTTGAAAATAAAAACTGTAGACAGAAATGTCAGCAGCTTTATATATATATATATATATATATATATATATATATATATATATATATATATATATATATATATATATATATATATATATATATTATATAAAAAAAAACACTGGCTTCGTGTGTTTATAAAACAGATCTTATTTGATCGAAGTCTAGGAAACTACTCAGTGTAGCTCATTTCACGATACTGCGGAAACACAGTGCTCAATGCTTTTTATTTTATTTTATTGTTTAAATATATAATTTTTGTCTGAAGCTTGACCATGCATGTCAAACATTTATTATTATTATTATTATTATTGGCTCATGTAAAGTGTTCCGAGCTCACAAACAGTAAACCACGTTTGCATTGGGAGCCAATTCATTATTACAGATTGCATTTTAAAAGACACGCATCGCTAGACACATTCACTGCGCCTGTCTCGATGTGGTTTTGATCAATCAATTAGTCTTACCCAGCCAGGGCTATCATGTTTACTGACGTTGTGTTGGGAAGGGACTAATTACAGACTCCAACTGGTACTTTAAATAATAATAAGAATAATAAGCAGATAGCCTCTTCGTGTTACCTGCCCTAGGGCTCGTAACTATGTCCTATTTAGTTTAACAATCAGGACTCTTATTGCATGCTCATGCTTGCGTGTACTTTCTGTTCAGCGCCGTCCTGCCTGCACAGTTTATCACCGAGCGCTATATTTTCGCGAGCCATCCAGACTTAACGAAGGGCATCAACTTGAGTTTTTTTAGAACTGGGTGTTCGCTCCATCTTCAACTCCAATTTAAGCAACACCTTCTAAACGCGTTATATTAGAAGGGACGCCTCCTCAAACTCGGACTGTCGGCTCTTCGTGTTCCACGCTTGGAACCTCTTTGACATAAAACAGCAGTCACGTGGGCCGTCATTTCAGACCCACGGCAAAGCATCAGACTGGTTTTAATTTTAATTTAATAAAAAAAAAAAAAAATCACTTTTATAAATACACAAGTGTGTACTTTACATTATTATGAATGCTATTTTATAAACACGTCTTTTTTTCCCATCACTTTGGCTTTGTTAGAATAACAAAGATATGACATACAGATAATCCGGTAATAAATATTGATGCCAGCCTCTCTAAACCTCTAACATCTGGGTAGACGTCGGGACAGCTGCATTGCAAAAACAAGGGAATGCGATTTAATAACTAATATGTCATGCACATTAATATATATATATATATATATATATATATATATATATATATATATATATATATATATATATATATATATAATGTATGTGTGTGTGTGTTTTCGCTTTTTGAAAAATTCTCTCGCTCGTATAATATGAATGCATGCATTTCACAAAGTCAGTCAACATCCCAGTAAAATGAGAAGCTACAAAACTAATCACAATTATTAACCCTCTCAAGGCCAGCTTGTAAAGCGCAGCCTCAGCGGCTGATGTCCTGATAGTTAAAAATAACAGCGTCCAAGCCTTGAATTGGGTTCATTTACTCGCTCTCCCGATGAACCCAGCACTACAGAACACTTCGTGTTTTCTGCGGGCATTTTAACCGAAAGCACAAGGTTGTTAACTTGAAATCCTCGAGCAGGGATTGCTGTGGTGTTATGCACAGTGTCAGCCTCTCGCTAATTTCAACGAGCTGTCTTGTTTTACCGAGGAGTTTATCTTGAATAAAAATATCCTAGACTATATGGAATTATTATTATTATTATTATTATTATTATTATTATTATTATTATTATTATTATAACAATTGATCATAATATATTTCCTCGAAAAAAATAATGAATTGGATAATTTACAAAATAGGGTGTTTTAGTTTTGGGGGTTATGGCATATTAAACTGCATATGTTATTTGTATTATTACTCTGTAATAATAAGAATACAATGTGGCGTATTATTAATGCTTAAATGCAGGAGCACAAGCCCTAGTTTTTCAAATCGGCTGCCTGTAGATGTTGTTCACGTAGTAGAAGCAGTCAGGGTAAGTTGTGTCTTTTTAAGAAGCTGCAGTAAAATGGTTGGCGTACATGATGCCGTTATCTCTGACAGGCCATCCAGGCTGAGCGGGTTCTTAGCCGCTGGCACATGCCGCCGCTTCTATGGGCATAACTGCGGCCTCATGGGTTCGCTTTACCCTTGCACGGACGAGCAGCCATTGTGGGTAATCCGTCCTATGAAGTCACACCGGGTTCCCTGCACAGCCCCGCGCTCTGAAGCGTTCAGTGCAGCCGCTGAACTGTGCCACTCCGCACAAGAAAGCGCCTCAGAGCACAGTATGCGCTTCGTACCAATAAAGAAAGCGCAAACATACACGCAGAGAGATAGAATAATGGATGTCAGGAATGTCAGGCAGATCCCCAGTTGAAGTTTTGTTTTTACTCTACACACATTATTATTATTATTATTATTATTATTATTATTATTATTATTATTATTATTATTAGTAGTAGTAGTTTATTTAGCTGACGTTTCTCAGCTGCAGAGTCACTTACAATTACGTCTCACCCGAAAGACGGAGCACAAGGAGGTGAAGTGACTTGCTCAGGGTCACACAATGAGTCAGTGGCTGAGGTGGGATTTGAACCGGGGACCTCCTGGTTACAAGCCCTTTTCTTTAACCACTGGACCACACAGCCTCCTCATATAATATAATATAGTTTACCTTTTAAACTTTAGATGTGATGCATTTCAAAAACACATTGCTACATACAGTAGTAAAAAGCAGGAATGCATGGGTATCACGGCAGGTGCTGTCCACGTGCTCGCTGGGGACGGCACTGGGACCCAGCCTCTCTCTACACTCGGGTTCCTTAACGTGCCTCTGAAAAAAGAGTGATTTCCGAGGTTAATCTTTCTATCTGAGTAGGAATGCAGTCATGAAATACAGCCCTTAGTATTCTGTAGGATCCAAACATTTTATATACCAGACAAAAATTATTATTATTATTTATTTCTTAGCCGACTTACAATTGTTACAAGATACCACATTTTTTTTACATACAATTACCCATTTATACAGTTGGGTTTTTTTACTGGAGCAATCAAGGGTACAGCAGCAGTGTACCCACCGGGGATTGAACCCACGACCCTCCGGTCAAGAGTCCAGAGCCCTAACCACTACAGCCTTTACATGTACACTTGTAGGAATGGACTCTTACTACCTTCTCTGTATCGATATAGTACTATTGAAGTGTGATAGGATCACCTTCAAAATGAGCGTTATGAGTTATGATTATATATATATATATATATATATATATATTATATATATATATATAATCATAACTCCATTGATCTCTGCAATGCTCTTCAAATATAACCCGTTGGATCTGAAAGGGTTAACCACCTCCTAAAATGATTTTAATGTTTAGTTTTTTTTCCTTTGAGGAATTATTTATTCTCTCTCTGAGATACAGCGAGTTCATCACCTATACCAGGACAGCGGTGGTGGAGGGATTTGCAAAAAAAAACAAAAAAACAAGCCTTTTATTTCTTGTTTCCTGTACTGGTCGGTCTTCTTTAATCAATGCTTTATACCTTCATCAAACAGAAAGAATCAACACTGAGGTGGAGGTCTGGAAAAGGGCATACGAAATAAAGGGGCTGCAGCACAGTTCTGTCTTTGAGGAAAAGTTCTTTAAAAATGTAGACCTTTCGTCAGCTTAGCTGGAGTTTCCAGTAAGTAGACCTGTGATGGAGCTGACAGCTATCCCTGGTCAGTTAGGAACGTGCTGACAAACTAGCTAGTCTATTATAGGCATGAATGGGTTAACTAAAGTAATTTTTTTTTCCGGTCATTATCTGTGTGATTCTTATGGGACTATTTTCCATGGAAGGTTACCCAACGAATCTAGGCTTTAAAGTGTTTTTTTAAAGTAAATGCTGAGAAAAATCGGTTTGTAGTTGTGCTAGTGCTCTCTCAGTGAAGGCTCTGCTCTTGTGGTAGTTGACCTGGACGTTTGTCAACTCGCTCACCTCTCGGGACGCACATGGCAGAGCCTTCATCGACAGGCACCATCACTTGCATGACACCCAGAAGGCTTCACTAAAGAGCTCCTGTAGTACATGCACCTTGTAGTTGTTGTTTTTTGCTAGTTCTTCAACATTAGCAGTTTGTTTCACTTAACCAAAAAAACAAATTGTTCAAACTCTGTGAATGCGGCCGGGTACATTTTATAAACAGAAATTGCAGGTGATATTTATCAGCCGTTCTTCGGTGAAGTACCATAGTGTTTTGTTGCCCTAGTGCCTAATCAAATCTGTGTGAAGTAAATAATGGAGTAGCTTGGAATTGGTGTCTGATGTGGAATATCACTCCCAGTTCTGCAGTACACAATAAGACTGACCGGTACTTTCCGACTGAAGATCCTGCTCCTGCTGATCAGGGAATGCTTGTTAAAGCCTGTATTCAGGATTTACTCCGTATTCTCTGTCTGGATTCTCTCCATAGGCAGCTCTATGTCTGTAGGTCACAGGGATTGTTTTTCATGTGAGAGGAAGACGTGTTTCTTCTGTATACAGTCACAGCCTGTGATCATGCCAGAGAGCAGAGTACAAGTCCGATGTTGTCATGCGATTGAACCCTCTTCTCTGCGTTATTGGAATGGAAGGCGGCCTGGCGTCTTGCAGAGATGGGATCTAACTGGCTCTGTCACTTTTCTTTGTTCATTTTATTTATTGGATATGAATCTAGAGATTAAGGGACTGCAAATTCAGTTTATACTCCCAATCCATGAGGAAAGTAGCAAAAGGCAGAAAGAAATTAAACAAACACAAAAATCTCCATTACACCCTGAGCTTTCCTCAGGAAATACATTCCGACGAGAACAAAGAAGTGCAGGATTCTGAGCCAAAGTAGTGCGTGCGTGCGTGCATGCATGCGTGTGCGTGCGTGTGTGCGTGCGCGCGTGTGCGTGTGTGTTAGTTAATCACCTTTTGTTTTACTGCCACTTGTGGCTTCGTTCTAGTGTCCCTGCATTGACGTGAACACTCTCCTGTCTGTCATCCTTAGCGTGTGCTAAAATAAACCACAAAATCACAAGTGGTGAAAAAGCAACCAGTCAAAATACTTCAGTAGTGCAGACCCCGGGGTTGATGTCCAGAATTTACAGCAGGTGTGAAACTGCTGTCTGAATGACCTGGAGATGTGACCCTGACCACTTCATTAAGAACAAGGGGAAACATCTGGACAATGAATGACCTGGAGATGTGACCCTGACCACTTCATTAAGGACAAGGGGAAACATCTGGACAATGAATGACCTGGAGATGTGCCTCTGACCACTTCATTAAGGACAAGGGGAAACATCTGGACAATGAATGACCTGGAGATGTGCCTCTGACCACTTCATTAAGGACAAGGGGAAACATCTGGACAATGAATGACCTGGAGATGTGCCTCTGACCACTTCATTAAGGACAAGGGGAAACATCTGGACAATGAATGACCTGGAGATGTGCCTCTGACCACTTCATTAAGGACAAGGGGAAACATCTGGACAATGAATGACCTGGAGATGTGCCTCTGACCACTTCATTAAGGACAAGGGGAAACATCTGGACAATGAATGACCTGGAGATGTGCCTCTGACCACTTCATTAAGGACAAGGGGAAACATCTGGACAATGAATGACCTGGAGATGTGCCTCTGACCACTTCATTAAGGACAAGGGGAAACATCTGGACAATGAATGACCTGGAGATGTGCCTCTGACCACTTCATTAAGGACAAGGGGAAACATCTGGACAGTGTTGCTGTCGTGTTGGGGCTTCAGCTAGAATGGTTCATAAACTGAACATACAGGAGTAACAAAGATGCGTTTCATTTATTGGGCAAACATTGCTT
Source organism: Acipenser ruthenus (assembly GCF_902713425.1). Lineage (NCBI taxonomy): Eukaryota > Metazoa > Chordata > Actinopteri > Acipenseriformes > Acipenseridae > Acipenser > Acipenser ruthenus. Next base: position 32,126,347 of record NC_081208.1, read on the forward strand.
ATTGAACGCGTACTGTACTCTGCACACAAGTCACTTAGATGGCCCTCCAGGTCTTTGACCACGCCTGGTGTGTAACCCTGTAGCCGAGCAACATGCTGCTGTGTCGTACACTTTTGTTTTTTTATACCTGTTTTTTTTCAGAAATTGATCCCTGTTTGGGATCAGAAGTACATATGTGCACCTCCTTAAATGTTGGGGTGTGTGTGTAAAAGTGACTACAGAAGGTGTTGGCATCTTCCGACAAAACTAGGACCAAGCACTTTCTGAAAGGACCAGTCTCGATGACCAAGACAATGGTGTTTTGAAATGTGCTGTTGCTTAATTTTTGTATTCAACAGCACAAACATTTCCAGCATTGGGAATGTACACAGTACATATAAGCTGCTGCTGCTGCTTGAGTTTTAACTGTAAAAGATCATCAATTGCGGCTGCAGAAGCACTTGTTTGATCGTGTTGAACGCAGGGCAGTCAGGTGGTTTTTAGAGGAGGCTCTAAATCGTTAAATTAACTGTTCTGATGTCTGTTGCTCGTTTTACGGTCTTTTTCAATTCCTGAAGTGTCTGAAATCTTTCACTGCCGATGGTTTTTACTGTGTGCCTACTAATAGCGAGCGCAGTGGACGCCCCTCCCTGCGCTGCATTGTGCTTGTCATGAGCCGCACACATTGAATTCCAGCTGTCTTCATTTCTCAGTTGAGTCATTGTGGATGAAATTTTACATCTGTAGAAGTGTTTATTGTTCACAAAAAAACGTGGCGGGTCTCATTCCTTTATAAATTTGGAAAAAGAGCCAGGGAGTGAGCTCCCGAATCCTGGAGTTCACACCCCGCTGTGTCGTTTCAGCAGTGATGATGTATTCACTTACTGAGGAAGGCTGGGAGAGTGTGCTGTGTCTCAGGCTGGGAGAGGTGTGCTGTGTCTCAGGCAGGGGAAGGTTGGGAGAGTGTGCTGTGTCTCAGGCTGGGAAGGGGGGGTGAGTGAATGTCTTGATTCATGACACAGCTTTGCTCGCGGATGGACGGTAACGTGATGGCTAGTGGGGCTGGTTTGAAAAACTGCTGTGGCATCCTGCTGTCATCAACAGCATAGTGTTTCACAAAACTAAGGGTGTGTCTTACACACACACACACACATAACTGCTCTTAGAACCGTGGAGAAAAAATTGTCACCTTCTGGTTTATGGTTTTATGTCCTATTAATAATTAACGAGAGAAGTGTGTTGTGTCCTTGTTTTGTCTAAGCGTATATCCACCAGCTACAGACCCAGCCAGTGCATGCAGAGAGTTTCAGAGCACCAAATCGGATCAGAGAACAGTGTAGCAAGTTGAGCCATTCCAGGTTTTGATTTACCTGCAGAAGCTGAAATGACTCTTTATGCAACGGGAGCCTTAAATAATACATACCCTGCAAGTACTGTATATTCATCAGCTCCTCTTGAAGGTGCTATTGTAACCCTTTTTGATTGCATAGAAGAATGTGGTTTATTTAAAGAGAATTTCAGGCTGTGATGCAGGCGGGTGTATGGAGTTGTTGAATGGAGTGCTGTCATGCCTGAGGAGGCTTTACATTGTGAGGTGCGTACAGTAAGCTCCTGCTAGCTGGAAAACCAAAGGAAGTTGTCACATCCTGAGTGTCTTGGCAACACTGGTCCTGTGAGGTGGTGAGTGATCCAACAAGGGAGTCACTCTGGAATGAATCATTGAAATACTGTCGCTATTAAAAGCCCTCAAGTAATACCTGGTAAGTGTGGCTTTTATCTTCACCACAATTATTAACTAGGTAACATTCCCACTCGTGGATCATTTTAATTAGCAGTTTTTAAACTGTAAATAGCCTGGCTAAACGGCGGTCGGGAGTTCAGTTCGAAGCAACAGACAAGCAAACCAAGTGCGAGGGGGAGAGGGGGAGAGGGGGAGAGGGGGAGAGGGGGAGAGGGGGAGAGGGGGAGAGGGGACGGGCTTGCCCCAGGTTCGGCTGCCGGAGCGGGGCTGAAACATCTTGTCTCCCGGAGAAAGCTGCAGCTCCTCTCGCAGCAAAAAAGTAAATACATTAAGAAAGATAACCACGTAATAGGCCTTAGTATTTATTTAGTTATAAAACGAATGCTGAATAAGATGTCTCTGTTACAAAGTGCCAGCGCAGCTTTTCTTCAGTTCAGATGCTGTATCAAAAGGGAGAGACAGAAACGGAAGATAGACTGAGAAAGTGTTTACAGTTTGAACAACACCGGCACTGTATTTACTGTAGAAATATTGCATGAATCATTAGTGTATGGAATTGGGGGACATGCTGTAGGTGCATTATAACCGAGAGCCTTCTAGTGAGGGAGCACTGTATTAGGTCTATCAATTTAAATATAGGATGTTCTTCCAGCCATTTATCTTAGTGACCAGGGGCAAGCTGACATTTAACACAAAGGGGGCAAGTTGACAGTAAAGAGACCAATAAATGTCAAAGGAAAGGAAAGTAGGGAGTGTAAGTCAGCGCAGGGCCTGAATGCTGATCGCACGGAACTGAAAATCATGCTCTCCTGAAGCTGGACTGGGTCGGCACACAGTCACGTGCTCCTTCCCTCCCTTGCCCCCTAAGATTAATGATGGACCCCTCCCCCCCAGTCCAGGGCTGGCTTGAGGCATGCAGACTGAATTAGAAGTGCTCCACAGCCCCCTGAAAGAAAAGGTGATCCTTCCGGTCTAGGGCAGTTATGGGCAAAGAATTCAAAGAATGATTCTCCACCCCAGTCCTGCAATACCACAAAGGTGCTTGTCTCTTTGGACCAAGGCCTAATTTATTACTTTAAGTGGTGTTGGTTTACAGCCAAGGTGACTTAAACCCGTCTTGCTTCAGCGATTTGCTCGAGGTCTTCTGATAAATATGAAGAAACAGATACAACCAGTTTATCGTATGAAAGACCAAGACTGTGGAGAAAGTACCCCAACCCCCGCTTTCTGAACTGAGAGGCATCCTGTCCCTGTGCCTTGTCTGCTCACACAGCATTACTGATCCTGTCCGCCTCACTGCAGCCGGAGAGCTTTAATAGGCATGGGTACAAATGTCAACTGCATTACGTAAAGCAAAAGTCACAAATCTTGACTGATAATACCTGGGCATTCTACAAAATAAAATCAAGCCTTTTTACATTCGGGACCCTTACCAGACACTATCATTGTAACACATGTTGTAGACTTTTTCCCTTTACCTAAATTATTAATTGTTATTATTTTTCTTAGCAGACGCCCTTATCCAGGGCTACTTACAATTTTTACAAAATATCACAGTACAAAGTATCACATTACAAAAGCTCACATTGTAAAGTGTCACATTACAGAGTATCATATTCCAGATAAGAGCAGCTGTAAAGTACAATAAAATCAGTAGCAAAAGAGCAAATTCAAATAAGAGCAAAAATAGAGAATACAGTAAATTACACTTAAGAGTGAGTTCCACTGAGAGCAGTTCATTAAAAAGATTTGCTTATACAAGTCCAGTATGAGCATGTAGTAAGTACGATGAATGGATGAGAATGATTTCAAATAAGAGCAATTACAAAAAACGTGAGTACGAATACCTGGAAGAGTGAAGTCAAATACAAGATACAGGAAGTAGTTATAATTAAGAGCAGTAGTAGAATGCGGCAAGGTATGAAGCAGTTCAGTGCAAGTACATGCTGATGCAAGTACTGGTACAATTGGGTGCCATATAGTCCAGTATAGTGGAGAGCTGTGAGGGTTACAGATGCTGTCTGAACAGGTATGTCTTGAGGAGGTGCCGGAAGGTGGCTAGGGACTGAGCAGTCCTGATCTCCGTGGGTATTATGAGTGGCATTCTATACTTTGCAGCTGTATACAGTATGTTATTGGGTATCGCAGCTGATGAAGATGAAACCCTGGGTTTAAACTGCCGTTCGCTTCCTTGTTTGTCTGCTCTGCGGTCAGCAGGTCAGGCCACTCTGTGTATCCGGTGCAGTCCCTGCTCTGAGATTCCTCTGCCTTGCTCTACGATTTAAGTTGTGAGGTGATGAACATAAATTGGGCAGACAACATGCCATACATGGGTAGCTCCGATCATGAAACGGATTCTGTTCTACACAGCTGTGCTGCGGCAGCTTCGGTTCCACTGCCAGCATTCATATCCTGTTAAACTTGTGAAGTGCTGTTAACTAGAGAGTGGCTCAGTTCAGGATGACTTGAGCAGTGACAGACCTTCATTACAGTGGCACGCTGTAGCTGGATGGGGAGGAAAGAGCTGGCGTTGGCTGTAGCTGCATACTGTGTCCCAATAATACAGAGACAATGGAGGATAAACACCCTTCCCTTAATCGCATCACAACACTCTGTTTGAATGTTGCATATGGAATCTATATAAACTCAAGAGTAGTGCTGGATTGACAGGAAGAGCAAACTGCTTTAGAATTCAAACACTGTATGTTCCAAAATGTTTATATATAAATGTATCTCTAAATATCTTCAGTGAAGCATGCTCCTAATTATGCAAGTTTTAAAAAGTTTCACGCAGAACAGGGAGTGTTGAAAAGCACAATGGAGACTGCCGAGGGGTCGATGGGTTTGGGCGATGTCATCCCTTGCCAATGAGACTTGGTCTGAACCGTGGGCTAGCAGTGACCTCCGCAGCACTCTCTCTGTCTCCTGAGGTTTCTGTAGGCTAGCCCCTGAGCATGCCTGCCTCCTCAGAGAGACCTGGTGCACTCTGGGTGTCTAGTTCTGTCTCCTGCAGGATCGGCGTAGTCGGCTACACAAATACTCCATAGTCAAGTTTTCTTTAATGCCGCTTTGCATTTTAATACCACTAGTCTCAGGAATACTGAATCTCCAACTCCCTCAGGCTATCCATCTTTTTCTAATCTGTCTGTTGGTTTGTACAGCATATCTATGATGACAGATTCACTCATACAAATTAAAAAAATAATAATAATAAATATATGAAGTCATCAAAAACCCATCCATCAAATAGTGGGCTTCAAATGATGAATATATATATATATATATATATATATATATATATATATCTATCTATATATATATATATATCTATCTATATATATATCTATCTCCTGTTTAGACAAATGAATCTGAAACAAACAAAACCCTCTTTATGCAAGTAAAGGTTCCGAGCTTCAGTGCGCAGCTCGTTAATGCGGCTCTGTAAATGCCGCTGCGGTTTCTTCTTTACATTGTTGCAGTACAGCACCTGTCTGAGAGCCCAGGTTGAGCCGATACTAATGAATGAACCCCGGCCTCCATGCGGATCAGTCTCCTGCTCGGGCTTTTCAGTAGAATAGCTGATGAGCAAACCCAGGGAGTCGCCCTCCTGACTTCAGTAGAGAGGATGCTGACACGCACAGTATAGCGGGATATCTAATAGCTTCCAGTGGGATACCAAGTTTTATCCCATAAGTGAGGAGGGCTTAATCACACAACAGTGCCCAAGGCATAGGAGGGAGGCATGCTTTCCAGAGCTCTCCAAGTGGGGATTAATGTACTATCCCAACGAAAGCCATTAGGTATTTTGTTTATACCACACAAAGCTGCCGGGTGAGTTTTGTACCGGAGCTGTAATCTGTCTTGTGGGATGAGCTCCACCCGCGCCGCAGTGAGTCTCTGAAACCATGCCGGAAAAGAAAGCCGCGGTGTGGAGGAATGGCTTTGATTCAACCTGCAGTGGGTGCATTCTGTGTTCCCACTCTCTGTATCGCGGGTTCCTGAAACGAGAGAAGACCTTGTGCTCCTTGAATCACCTTGGAATTCATTTTCAACCAAAAGCATTAACTATTTTAATATTTTTTGTGTTTTATTTTTTAATTAGTTTTTGTTTTAAAAACACATAACGGTACCAAAGCATGCAATAAACTACACTTGAACACAATAGCATGAAGTTCCCTTGTCTCTCAACACTGGAAACCACAAGTTGCCGCCTTTTCAATAATTAAGAACATGATGATCTGTACTTCTTTATCTCCCTGTGGAAGCAAAGCCATTTCATAAAAACACAGCCTGTTCATTACACCAGCAGAACATACTTCTGGGAACTTGAACTTCTACTCATTGATACTTTGCACCTCCTGTTGTTTGTTCTGGAAAAGCCGTTCCATTGTTCTTAGTGAACTATTTTATTAGAGAGCCTCTTTAAAGAGTCGAGTGCTGTCTTGCTGTGAAGAGGCAGGGTTGGTATCTCTGGGAGCACGCGGGCTGACAAACAACGCTAGCTTTTGTTTGCTTCCTGTAAAAGCCAGCAGCCTTTAATAAATTAAACCTTCTTTTAAGAATCACAATTAAAAATGTGTGTTCTAATATCCCTGATGGTTTGGGCTTTGTGGGGGAATTGTTTCTCATCATCATGCACGGATTCTGTGCAAGTTGTTTGATCTCCGCCCGTGCTCTGTTCAAAGTGCCATCTCACAGACTGCACTGCCTTCAGCAACGTTTGCAACATTAGCACACAATAATGGAACAGCTTAACACTGTTTAAGAGGCTCAAGAAATGCAAATAGCACTACATATTTCTAACTGTGAGAGCAGCAATTAGCATTCAGAATTTCAGTACAAAAATAAATTGTGTCAAGGATGTGTTTGTCCCCCGGGGGATCCGTTTCTAGTTTAACGTGGGGGCCTGCGCTGTACTGTGTGTATGCTTTTGAAAGCCTGACTGGGCCCAGAATGCGTTGAAACGTGGACTGCACTGTAGCATGGCCTGCCAGTACAAGAAGATTGACAGGAAGATGGAATCCTGCCTGTCTGAGGGTTCTGAGCTGGGATCTGAACTTGGTCTAGTTGTGTATCGTGCAGCTTCAGCCTTGAAGGATACAAGCCTACAATGCTACTCTGACCCCATGAGGCAGGTTAAAACTGGACCCCTCTCCCTTTTTAATTGTGTTTATATGGGTTACAGTTGTTTATATCTGCATTGACTTCAAAGGCACCAGAGAACCTTTGAAAGGTTATCTATCTTCAACGATTACATTAGATTACAAGGACGACAGTTGAGAATCCCTACCACATAGCATTGCTGCTTTGTCTCTTTCTTTTCTCTTTGACACTTCAGTTGCTAGTCTGCAGAGTAAACTCCCTCTAAACCTGCCAGCAAAGAGTTCCTTCAAACAGTTTTCTTGGTTGGATGCATAACAACAAGAAACAATCCAAAGAAGCCTCGAATGCTTTAGGCCGCCTTTGTTATGAAGAGCCATTACCTGTCATAATGTTAATTACTGAATGGCTGTTTCTCTAAAACCCTCAACGTACTTATTTACACAAAATGATAGATAGAAAATAATTATTTTAATAGTAACTGTAGTAACTTGCTGTATTTTATATTTTAGCTTGTTTCTTAGCTTAGTGTAATAACGTGTTACTTTTGTAAGGCGTCGTGCATACGGGCATCTGTCAAGCAAATACAAAAAAAGAAAGAAAGAAAAAACAGGCTAAGCTCCTGCTGCCTTCAAACCAAAACTAAAAGCTTATTACTGTGCTGAGAATACCTTGTTTCCAGCTAAATATGGCCGCTCGTTTTCACTGCCTTTTCTCAGGTACAGCTAACCTAAGATATTCTATGTATTTCTATTCTATTAAATGGAACATATTTGAGCTAACCTTGGAAGTATTTGCGCTACGTCAAAGGTCAAACGGCATTCAAACATTGAAGCTCGAGCCTCTATTGAAATCATCTTTTAAATGTATCAGTGTTCCTTTAAATCAATAAATGCAGGGGAGAAACTAAAATATTATATGACAAAACCCAAGTTTTTGTATTTCTTTACATTTCTCATACTACATAGAAAAAATTATAATTATGAAGTTTTAAAACCAGATACCTTCAGATTATTAGTAAATTGAAACATCATATATGCCACTGACTCACCAGATGATTATACAGACTAGTTTAAGTATAACTCGAACGTCATCATGAAGTCTGTATTTGTTTGACCCCGTTGCCATAATGCACGTCACTGGGAAAAGTATGACTTTACATTGTAAAATGCTGCAAGGAAAATGAAATGCATATTTTTCACAGTAAATTGTAAGACGCTGAAAACAACTTTTCGTTTTTGCTTAAGAAATCAGCTCTCGGCTCGCCAACACCCGCCATTGCCACAGTTCACATTCCAAGCACACTGATTTTTCAGTTACCAAAATATTTTTAAGACGGAAAATCGGCTATAGACGGAACACTCCCACCCCTGTCTTCAATACGCCTGTGTACAGTAGTACTTTGCACAGTAGTATTTTCTTTGTACAGTAGTATTTTCTTTGCACAGTAGTACTTTGCACAGTAGTATTTACTTTGCTCAGTAGTATTTGGCAGTGGCACACATTTGATCTTTTGACTTGGTGTGTCTTCCATAGCATTTGCTCAACGCTGTCCAGCTCCTCCCCGATTTCACTTTTTTGATTTTGCAATGTGCAGAGATGCAAGACACAATGCTTTCAGGGTTTTTTTTTTTTTTCTTAAAACACGCTTCTTGGCGAATAGATTCCTTTTTTTTTCTAAGAAATAAACCACAGCTTTTGTTTGTGCATTCCAGGTAATTAAATGCCTTTTAAATTTGGAAGCCTTCATGCTTTCCTTTGCAAGCATTTCGAGGCACAACACACACTTTGGGGCTGGATCATTTTCAGTCCCACACACAATGAAGCCAAACTCAACGTAACTGTGGTCATATTTCTGTGATACAGGTTTGCTTTTTTTTCAGGTGGAGGCATTGGACTTGTACTTAGATCTCTAGTACTCTCTTTCATTTTAAAAAGTATCAATTTTAACAAATTGTTTCCATTTAATACACAGTACCAGCCTAACTACCGCTCACTGGTGAGGTGACTTTCAGTTGGAGCGTGCGATAGCTTTCTGGTCCAGACCATTTTACATGTGGGGGGGGGGGGGCTACATTGTGTAATTTTTTTATAATCTATTTGTCTAGTAGTGATCTTATCGTTTTGTTTTCTCAGATTAAAAATATTTAGGGTCATTATTTTCTGATTCATTTCAAACTAAAAATATGTTTGTTTAACTTTGTTTGGTTCTGTGACTCACCCCAATACCAGTGGGTCGTGACCCATAGTTTGGGAACTGCTGGTCAAAACTAAAGGGTCCAGAAAGTTAACAAAAGACAACATTTATTTTGAAATGATCGTCAAACAGCGAGGTTTGGGGATAAGTTAGGGAAGTATTTAAAGCACTGGTCCCAGGCAAAGCTGCTGTCGACTATGATCTAGTTAGTATAACGTCAATGACTCCACTCCAACCCTGAAGTACCATGTGACCAACAGGCAGCAAACACTGTAGAGCTACTGCTGGAGGTGAGGCAGGAAGGAGAGTTTGGTTTTAGAGTTGATCAGAGCTGTCTGGACAGGAAGGAGAGTTTGGTTTTAGAGTTGATCAGAGCTGTCTGGACAGGAAGGAGAGTTTGGTTTTAGAGTTGATCAGAGCTGTCTGGACAGGAAGGAGAGTTTGGTTTTAGAGTTGATCAGAGCTGTCCGGGAGGGAAGGAGAGTTTGGTTTTAGAGTTGATCAGAGCTGTCCTCCCTGGTATGTCCCTCATGTGGTCACAGTAGCAGTAATTGGAAACCTGCGTCTGTCTTCCACACATTCCCCCCCCCCCCCCCCCCCCCCCCCAGTGAATGCACAATAGGCCGACAGATTGTGACAGCAATGTGTAACTTTGTGTTTTAGCACTGACTTGCTAATATGAATCCAGAAATTCGCCTAATGAAGGCGGAAATTCCGTGTAGGAAAAATTTATGAAAAAGCTTTTAAAATGTTTTTATTTGCTAATGAAAAGTTTTTTTTTTTTTCGTTGTTCTTGGGAACGTTTAAGATTTGGCACAAGCTATCTCTGTGTGAGGTCCAGCTTAATCTCAGAGGGCAGTATTCAAGCAGGAGGCTTCCTTCATGACCCCCATTCACAAAGGATGTTTTGGGAACATCTGGTTTTAGTTTCTTGGTCCACACCTGCAGGGTATGGCCGTCTGAAGAACAGAGCTGCTGTGCCTCCAGCTTGGATATAAGGATGTGTGTGCGTGTGTGTGTGTGTCTCAGTCAAACCCACCTGCATTGAATGACCAACAGGGCAGGATGGCAGTAGACACTACTTCACACAATGAGTGTATAGAAAGGGTACCTAATCATGCTGTTAATGCTCAATTATTGGGATCCTTTAACATCCAGTTTTGAGATCAGTCGGCTGCTGGGAACCAGACGAGCATTGCTGGCGAATGGGCTCCCCTCCTTGGGACACGTTCCTCTGTTCTCTATAGAATAGCACCCCTGCAGTATCTGCTGATGCCTCTGGATGTGCTACCATCCAGACCCAACCCTGCTTAGCTTCTGGCATCAGACGAGATCCCAGTCGATGCTGCCACAGCTGCAGGCAGGCGAATAACGAGGGAGGATACCGTGCATTCATACACAGCGTCTCTTATAATTCTGTCCCAGCTAGGCATTCGAAATGGAAAGTAGTGTGCTGCAGAGGGGTTGGTTGGGAAAGCTAAACGTTGTTCCTGAGGTGGGCTGAGCAGCTTATTAAACTCCTCGTTTCCAGCTCCTTGCTAGCTGCCATTCTCAATCTGGTCAATTCAAATCTTGCTGCTCGACTAAACTCAAATATTAGTTTCTTAATGGAGCGTTAAGTGGGGGATGAGTGAAATCATGATTAGGTGTAATTTATGGTTGTTATTCTATTGGGAAAAGAGGATCTGTGACTTAAAGCTGGCATGCTGAGAAATGTATAAGGCAGCTGGAATCGTGATCTAACAGCAGCCCTGTCTTCTTTTCATTGTGTGCATGTGCCATGTATTAACACGGTTTGTTTTTAAAAATGAACATTGATATACTTTTTCATGCATGATTTAAAAAAATAAATAAATACAATATATATATATATATATATATATTATTATTTGTTTCTTAGCAGACGCCCTTATCCAGGGCGACTTACAATCGTAAGCAAATACATTTCAAGTGTTACAATACAAGTAATACAATAAGAGCAAGAAATACAGTAACTTTTGTTCAAGCAAAGTACAAGTGTGACAAACCACAATTCAATAATACAGCAGATAATAGTGATAGTTACATCAGGATATGATTAAATACAAAATACTACAGGTTAAACATTTGGCAGATTACAGTATTCTGAAGTACAGGATTAAATGCAGTAAAATAGGGGGCAGATAAAGAGCAAAATAAAGCACATTTAAATGAAGGGTGATAGTGTCCCAGGATACAAACAGAGGAGTTCTACAGGTGCTGTTTGAAGAGGTGAGTCTTAAGGAGGCACCGGAATGTGGTCAGGGACTGGGCAGTCCTGACATCTGTAGGAAGGTCATTCCACCACTGCGGAGCAAGGGTGGAGAAGGAGTGGGCTCTGGAGGCAGGGGAGCATAGCGGAGGTAGAGACAGTCTTCTAGTGCAGGCGGAGCGGAGAAGTCGAGTGGGGGTGTAGGGAGAGATGAGGGTCTGGAGGTAGCTGGGTGCAGTCTGGTCAAGGCATCTGTAGGCTAGTACAAGAGTCTTGAACTGGATGCGAGCGGTGATCGGGAGCCAGTGGAGTGAGCGGAGTAGTGGAGTAGCGTGGGCGAAGCGAGGCTGAGAGAACACCAGGCGGATTTTATATATATATATATATATAATTTAATTACTGCACCAGTTTTAACTGCAATACGCTATTAAGGAATCCCTTTGAAAGTTTACTCCTTGTAATGCACACCGGTGTTGTCCAGAACGTGCAGTTTTATTGAGAGGGAGTTGAGAGAGCCGCGGACGGTGTGCAGTTTTATTGAGAGGGAGTTGAGAGAGCCACGGACGGTGTGCAGTTTTATTGAGAGAGCCGCGGACGGTGTGCAGTTTTATTGAGAGGGAGTTGAGAGAGCCACGGACGGTGTGCAGTTTTATTGAGAGGGAGTTGAGAGAGCCACGGACGGTGTGCAGTTTTATTGAGAGAGCCGCGGACGGTGTGCAGTTTTATTGAGAGGGAGTTGAGAGAGCCACGGACGGTGTGCAGTTTTATTGAGAGGGAGTTGAGAGAGCCGCGGACGGTGTGCAGTTTTATTGAGAGGGAGTTGAGAGAGCCACGGACGGTGTGCAGTTTTATTGAGAGGGAGTTGAGAGAGCCACGGACGGTGTGCAGTTTTATTGAGAGAGCCGCGGACGGTGTGCAGTTTTATTGAGAGGGAGTTGAGAGAGCCGCGGACGGTGTGCAGTTTTATTGAGAGGGAGTTGAGAGAGCCGCGGACGGTGTGCAGTTTTATTGAGAGGGAGTTGAGAGAGCCACGGACGGTGTGCAGTTTTATTGAGAGAGCCACGGACGGTGTGCAGTTTTATTGAGAGGGAGTTGAGAGAGCCGCGGACGGTGTGCAGTTTTATTGAGAGGGAGTTGAGAGAGCCACGGACGGTGTGCAGTTTTATTGAGAGAGCCACGGACGGTGTGCAGTTTTATTGAGAGGGAGTTGAGAGAGCCGCGGACGGTGTGCAGTTTTATTGAGAGGGAGTTGAGAGAGCCGCGGACGGTGTGCAGTTTTATTGAGAGGGAGTTGAGAGAGCCACGGACGGTGTGCAGTTTTATTGAGAGAGCCACGGACGGTGTGCAGTTTTATTGAGAGGGAGTTGAGAGAGCCGCGGACGGTGTGCAGTTTAATTGAGAGGGAGCCGCGGACGGTGTGCAGTTGGAATCATTTTTTAAGAGCAGGGCATGCAGAACTTGTACAGAATATCTTCATGTCCAGGAACCTGGCTTTTGGTAAATGAGCTGAGACGAGCCAGCACGCTGGTAACCAGGTGGGCTCCTGTTAATAAAAGCACTGTGTTTAAAAAACACACCTCCATGTACAAGCAGCTGCACGCTGGAGACTGCCGGCCCGAGAGCTCTCTGGAGTGTCTCGTACCCGTTGCCGAAATCGTGTTGTGACACTCGCAGGCCTGGCTTAACAGCAGTCCTTTCTGAGCACTTCTGTAGGCAGGAAGGCCAGGTTCCCAGCATTGTCTGTCAAGTCAGGGCTCAGGGCTTTTCAAAGGAAGGTACAAGTCTATTGCTCTTGGCAGTTATGGAAATAAGTATTATGCAAAGTGAAAATGACTCTATCAAAACACATATTTGTGGTCTGATTCAGTGGGTTGTCCTGAACTGAAGTTTTACGGCTTGCTGAAGTCCTGAGTGCCAGTGTGACCTTAAAGTGAGCAAAACAGCTGAGCGTTTTAATGTGGTCTTAATCAGAGTATATGAATATCCCACGCTGCCTTCCTGTGTTCCTGGGTAAGCTGCTCCTCACAATCAGCCCCTGAGTGTGCTCTTCTGCTTCCTCCAGTGGAGCTCTGCTCACACTCCTGTTCGACCCTGTCATGTGCCACTGCTAACAGCCACATCCTGCTGGGGGTTCACAACAATGGGGCTGATTTCATTATTTACACTCGCGCTGCAATTCCAAGGCTCCTGTGGAAACGGCCAGCCCTTGATGGAACGATTCCATTGTGTCCTGGAAAGCTTCTTTTCCTGTTCTAGTATGCGCTCACGTCATGTGTGCTATTGGAATTTCTTGTGAATATGCGGAGTGCTCAGCAAAGCCATTCGGTATCCTGGCTGACAGCACTATCTACTGTTAGAAGAGCAGAAGGGTAGCATTAGGAAGCTGCAAGGTACCCGCTGATAAATGCCTTCAGCGTGGTATTCGTATTTGTTCTTTCAATAACTGGCTGTATCTCCGCATGTATTAAAACCCGGAATGGGTGAAACTGCTATGCAATAGGAGTCTTCTTTCCATCTCTGAAGTCTCTTACTAAATGAGATGCATTGGTGCAGTGTAGAGTTGTATTTGTTTTTCACTGTGGGGACACTTAGTTCACTGATTGTGCTTCTGTAATTAACAGGTGTCTGTGTGTAAACAGGTTGCTTTCTGTGTCACAAAAAAGTAAAAAAAAAAACAAACACAACAAAACCACACCTGCACTGTTTTAATGGATTCTGAAAGTGATTCCTTTTTAACCCCACTCCTCCCCCTTTCCCCTCCCCTGTTTCTTTCAGTGGAAGAAGGCGAGTCCTCCGCGTTTGCTCCAGGCTGGGGTTCCACGGCAGTGCAGACAGGTATAGACTTTATGTTATTAAATCGCCTGCTTGCCAGGAAGCTGTCAGATACTCTATATGTCACATTCCTGCACCAGGACCGGGGCTATCCACTGAATCAAAACCTGGAATATCAATTCTGTATGGCCCATAAAACCCAGGAAAAAAAAAAAGAGATGAATATTCTTCATACTCCAGAGAGCTATTGGAGCCCGTAGTTAATGGCTTTTTCTTTCTCTTTGTAAATCCCCTTTGAAGATTATTTTTAAAGTTGTTGTTCCCAACCCCTCTCCATACTGAACAGAAAAACTAACAATCACAATTGCACGGGCCACACAGATAGCTTTCAGTGTGCTTGACTTGCTGCACTGGGAGGGGTGCATAGGACTGGAGACCTTTTAGGATGTCAATATTACAAAGGACCCGCAATGGGCAGGGTATATAAACACAGACGCGCGCATGCACACACACACACACACACACACACACAGAGACGCGCGCATGCACACACACACACACACACACACACACACACACACAGAGACGCGCGCATGCACACACACACACACACACACACACACACAGGACGCACGCACACACACACACAGAGACACACACACACACAGAGACACACACACAGGACGCACGCACACACAGACAGACAGACAGACAGGACGCACGCAAGCACACACACAGACAGGATGCACACACACACAGACAGGACCCACGCACACACACACACACACACAGACAGACAGTACTTTGTGAGATGTGTAATAAAATGTGTCTTTAATCTTTTATCATGTACTCCTGTAGATTTTTGGGGATCATCCAATAAACTTTATTCCATACACATTTTACAGATATTTACAATAAGTGTTTGAAGACCCTCCATATGCATGTGTATATATGTGTGTGTGTGTGTGTGTGTAGATATATAGCCCCAGTAAGCAGCACATTGTTATATAGCTCCAGTAAGCACTGTAAAGCAGCACATTGTTAGCCAGTTTCCTGCAATACCAGTGATCTTGAGTAACTGAATCCAATCCCTGACCTTCTCCATTCTCCCCCCCCCCTTCACACCCCCCCCCTTTCACACTCCAAGACGTTCATTTTGTTCTTTATTATCTTCCAGTTTGCATTAGTCTTGTTCTGTGTAGCATTCCCACAAAGCAGCTAATATGAAACATGCTTTTTAGATTTTGGTTTCTGAGGCTGGGAAGGGCTTGCCAGGGCTGTACTCCACTCCTCGGGGTGCTGTGGTTTAAAAGTTTACAAGCGAAGGAGCTTTTTGTATGTATTTGATACACACACGCACAAAATAACACTGTCATCAAATGCACTTCAGAGAATAAAAAATGTACCAACTTGTACAGCAGGTAATAACCATCCTGTAGCAGTTCATAGGCTGACCAGTGAATACATTGGGTACTGAGTTTTGTATTCCGTTTGATTTCATAATTGCTTTTCCAGCCAATGAGCAGGTCTAATGCAGATTACTAACTAATATATATATAGTAATGTAGCCGGTCTCTGCTCGGGCTCTTCTTCACCCTTCACACAGCAGACCAGACACACAACTGAACTTTTAGCACATTTGTGCACTTTTTATTATTTACAGAAATAATACAAAACCCTAACTCCCATGTGGAGTGCTAAACTATACTTTCTTTTCCTTCACAATCTCTAAACTAGAACCCGGACGTCTAAGCCCTTTACTGGTTGCAAAAGCACTTTTACACGCACAGTTTTACCATTTTAAATAACACTGTGGTTCACACAGTATCTTTTAAATAAGTCTGCAGTTCACACAGTACATTTTTTCTTTGTTCCCAGCTCCCAGGCAGTCTCTTCCTAATAGAGCTTCAAACTCTCTTTTTATACTTTGTGGCTGTTTCCAATTGACACCAATGGTCTCATTTGGGAACAGCCACATTCACACATGTATTTGGCAGGGATAGGATTTAACCCCTTCCCTGCTAACCACCACCAAAACCCTAAAGCTTTATTTACAGACAGGGCTTTGCCCTCACACAATATATATATATATATATATATATATATATATATATATATATATATATATATATATATATATATATAAAATATATATATATATATATATATATATATATATATGATGGACATTGACAAAATGTTTTTGGTTTGTTTTTAATCACTCAATCATTCATCCATGACCGTGACACGCTTGCGTGACTATGACTGAAGCTTATACACTTAGTCACCTAATTAGTGAGACAGCTGATTGGGCACTGGATATGGACTCATTTCAGCTGTTGGATTGCAAGCTTGAATAAAAGCCAATAAAGAAAATACAGAAAAAAAAAAACAATATGCCACGTCTGTCAAGAGAGCAGCGCCTTCATGCAATCGACATATTGGAGGCTGGAGTAGGGCAGCGTACTGTGGCTCGCCGTCTTGGGTGCTCACAGCCAACAATTTCAAACCTGGTGAGACGGTATAATGACACACTCTGTCAATGACAGCGCCACAAACTTGGAGAGCAAGAGTCACAACACCTGCCCAAGATGGACAGATCATTTTGCAGCATCTTCGTGATGTTAATTTTTAAGCACAATAAAAAGTCACTGCATCTGCTCTAAAACAGAGTTTGTCGTGTTACGATCACATCTAGTGAATTTTATCCAAATATAAATGATAAGTTTCTTCTGATCCTCAGATAAATAGATATTATATATATACACAAAAAAATAAAAAAAATAAATAAATGTACATTTCCTATTTTAGCTGCACCCTTTGATCTGTTTTTGTCTTTGGCAGGGTTGTGCTGACATGTCATGTGTTTGTAATGCGAGCCTCTGATTCCCTATGTAACAGATTTCACAAGTAGACCTGCATCACTAATGACACCTGTGCAATATACATTGATACAGACGTATTAATATATCTACACTCTGAAAATGAATCCTCTCTCCATTTGTCACACTGCTTAAAATTAGACACGTTCACACCTTTTTAAAAATATGGGCTCCCAGACAATGATATAATCGGGTAAGTTGGGCTTTTTTTTCAGCAGCAGCAGCTAACTTTATTACAAATGTGAAAAGAAAGCAGTTTATATGCCACTGTCTCTGTCTGTCTGTCTGTTTGTGTGTCTCTCTCCTCTCTCTCTCTGTCTGTGTGTGTCTCTCTCTCTATCTCTGTCTGTGTCTCTCTCTCTATCTCTCTATCTCTGTCTCTCTCTCTCTCTGTCTCTGTCTGTCTCTCTCTCTCTCTCTGTGTCTCTCTTATTATTTATTATTTATTTCTTAGCAGACGCCCTTATCCAGGGTGACTTACAATTGTTACAAGATATCACATTATTTCACATTATACAGATATCACATTATTTTTACATACAATTACCCATTTATACAGTTGGGTTTTTACTGGAGCAATCTAGGTAAAGTACCTTGCTCAAGGGTACAACAGCAGTGTCCCCCACTGGGGATTGAACCCACAACCCTCCGGTCAAGAGTCCAGAGCCCTAACCACTACTCCACACTGCTGCTATCTCTCTCTCTGTGTGTCTCTCCTCTCTCTGTGTCTCTGTCTGTCTCTCCTCTCTCTCTCTCTCTCTCTCTCTCTCTCTCTCTCTTTCTCTCTCTCTCTCTCTGTGTCTGTCTTTGTCTGTGTGTGTCTCTCTCCTCTCTCTCTGTGTCTGTCTCCTCTCTCTCTCTCTCTCTCTCTTTCTCGCTCTCCCCCCCTCCCCCCCGGGATATATAATATATTTTTAATTTCCCACAGGTAATAATAGGAAAACAGTTTCGCTGCTCAAAGGAAGGCGGACGACAAGGAAAGACAGGCGTGATTATGTTTGTTAGCAGACTGTTGCAGATGTGCTCGTATACATTTTTAAAGTAAAGTCGGGTGCTACAGTAGACACAATGCTTCTCTGTATGGGTGCTTCTTGTTCCCAGGTGATAACTTAGTTACATATATATACATTCGAATACAATTCTCCCCTTGGTGATTTCTTATTTTCAAACAATGACACCAGAGACTGTGGGGGAGAAGTGCTTTTAATTTCAGGTAGTGTGTGTTTGCAGTTTAAGGCCTGGCTCCCACTGAATCAAGATGGGTGACTGGGTGAGAAGAAAATACACAGGCAAAGAAAAACTCGAGCAGTACATTCAGGAGCTTTAATAAAGTGATGCTGTGCACAATAGCCGTGCCTCCTGTTGCACTTTGACAGCCTCCTAACACAAAACAATTCAGGTTTGGTTTTTATTTGTATTCATTTTTTTTTTTTCTCCCGGGATGCAGAGCTCCCAAAAAAGCCTTAAAAAATGAATCTCTGGTGCCTAGTGCGTGGTGAAATTCATTCACTTTCACTTTCTCCTAATCCAGTTCTTTTGGTTTCACTGCAGAATTAGACAAACTATGTCCTCTTTACTCCAATAGCTGCTGCATCGCCAGGTTGGGAGTGAAAAGGTTTTTGTTTTTTAAATCGCAGTTGTTGCATTGCTATTGTACATTACAATAAGAGCAGCACGTAGTGAGCGTGTAATCATGACAGCCTGGTCCCCCATGTGCTCGTTAATGGTGAAAGGATCAGGGGCGCAGGCAGTGTGACTGCGTGATGACACAATGATCAGGGGTGCAGGCAGTGTGACTGCGTGATGACACAATGATCAGGGGAGCAGGCAGTGTGACTGCGTGATGACACAATGATCAGGGGAGCAGGCAGTGTGACTGCGTGATGACACAATGATCAGGGGAGCAGGCAGTGTGACTGCGTGGTGACACAATGATCAGGGGAGCAGGCAGTGTGACTGCGTGGTGACACAATGATCAGGGGAGCAGGCAGTGTGACTGCGTGGTGACACAATGATCAGGGGAGCAGGCAGTGTGACTGCGTGATGACACAATGATCAGGGGAGCAGGCAGTGTGACTACGTGGTGACACAATGATCAGGGGAGCAGGCAGTGTGACTGCGTGATGACACAATGATCAGGGGAGCAGGCAGTGTGACTGCGTGGTAACACCCAGCTACAATGGGATTCATTTACAGAAAGGGAGGATTTTATTTTAATACGAGTGAAACCTCTGAACGATCTCTCATTTATAATTGATCTGTATGACATTGACTTTTAACTTGACATGTCCCTGAAGCATGCACCTGTCCTGTAAGGACTGAGCCAGACATTCCAGATTGGTGTTTGTATTTTCATCAAGTTTTAAACTTTTGTCTTCAGTAAGCCTGGGTAGTGCACCTATCCCCTGGATGCTCCTGTTTTCTGAACCTGCAGAATCAGAGCATTATTGAAGGCTGCCACCGGGTTCAATAGTTTCTGTAATAAGTGTGACTGGTGCTCGTGCCCTGTGTGTAAATAAGTGCTTCCCCAGTACCCATATGTCTGAAGAAAGAGACTGACAGCTTTGCATCCTGCTGGGCCTCAAACTGGAGGAGCCGGGGATTCGTTCAGCTGCAGCTGATCGGTCCGGTTCATAGCTAGTCCTGGAGCCTTTTATTTTTTCATGCCGCTTGTCCTGCCCCCATCACCACCACCAGGCCGAGTTTAAATATTGCACCAGAGCCTCATTGTTTGTTTTCCTTTCCTTCAAGAAGCATGGTAAATATTTTACAGTGAAAGCGCACACACTTTAATTAAAGAGATCTCAGGACAGACACTCTTGATGCCTGTTTGAACTGTGTTTTTTTGGATGAGAAGGTTGTTCAGTTGCCTTCAGAAGAACACTGGTCCTGTCCATGATCTCGCTAGATGAGATGTCTAATGGCAGGCTTATATTCCTCAAGCAATCCTTCTTCGTAAAAGAAGAGACACCAGTCATTTACTAAATTCAGATTAAATACAAACAAAAAGCTTTGCAGTAAATTATTCCACTATTAGTTCTGTTAGAAAATGATACAGGATGCATTAAAGTAGACTGAACACACAGTGCAGCCTGCCTGCTGTGAAACCTGCATTGTGGTGATGCTTTAGGATCATTAGGAGCTGTATTAACAGGGGTCACAGTACACTTTGTTTTCAGCTTTTACAATATATTAAACAAATACCTTAAAGGGTCCATTAAATTGCGTTTACCAGAGATCCTAATTATTTTCTACCACAAACAATTTCAAATGAATGTAGGGGAGGGGCAGCGGGGCTGCATGAGAAACACATCAACTAAATTAGGGTTAATTAGGAGCATCCCCAAACAGAGCAGCGTGCTTCATCAGCAACATTAGGGCATGCAGATACATCTAATGTCCTCAGACTTGAAGCTTCATTACAGAGAACAATGTGTGTTTTCATTAGTAAGAGGCTCATTATTGGCTGTGCTTGGTAACAGTTATTATGAACAACCTGGATCCCTGCCCGTCCTCGGGGGGGGGGGGGGGGGGGGGTTCAGAGAACTTTTCCTTTCCGCAGTCATCCAAGACCCCAATCAAGGTGATTTGGACTGAGCAGGGAAGCAGAAGGTGCCAGTGCAAATTAAAAATAAGATGAAAAAGCAGGTTCTGGGGAAATCCTTGTTAATTACAGCAAAAGAGCTCTTTTTCGTTGCGCTCATCCCTTGTCTCCTACACTTTCAATTTATATATATATATATATATATAAATAAATTTATACAGGGGTGGAATTCTCAACAAAAAAGTGCAGGTACTCATGTGCATAACTAGGTGTAGATGCCAATTAATAAATGCTTTAAAATGTATACATATTGGTACACGATACATTTATAAATACAAAATAAGCCTTAAAAAGTAACCAATTCACCATAAACAAAGAAGCTGAAAATACTGCAAGCTTTGTCCCCTCTGCTTGTATCACTCAGTCATGTCCTGTAATATAACACTTCAGTTAAACCTTTAATGACAAGCATTAAGAAATATTACACTGTGCAGTAACTTCTGTAGAGAGGGTTTTGTTTCACAATATCCTAAAAAAATGGTATAAAAAAACAACTGCTATGAAAAAATTATAAAAAAGGTCCAAGTCAAACAATGCACAATAGGGGCTAAAATACCCCTGAAATGTATTATGTAACAGGCACTGCTACTACTAATGATGTGCTATTTTAATCTCCATAGTATTCTCTGAAATCATCCCCATGCTTCCCAGACCCTGGATACTCACCTACAACAGGACCTGGCCATGCTACAATTATAGCCTTGGATTAGAACATATATCCCTGTTTCTTTTATTTTTTTTTTTTTGTACTTACTTATCTTCCAATAATATATTCTGTGAGCTTCTCTGTTGTGTTTCTGTGTAGATTAATTACCATGAGCTATTCCAGAAAAAGGTTTTTCAGGCAGAAAGTGTAAAATTAGACTTTTTTTTATTTATTTTTTTTATCCCTGGTATTGTGGTTTCTGCACAAGAAACAAAGTGGCAAAATAGACATTTTCAGAAAGTAATATCATTACTTCTGCCTTTTTTTTAGATGTGAAAACTCACATTTAACTTAAATACACTCTTCAAAATGTTTTAGAAAAGGGGGCATTGTACAAAGAAAAACAACCTCACTATTTTGGTTTTCGTTTTACAGTCCTCATAACAGAAAATACTAGGATCACAACAAAACAAAATGTTGATCACTATGCTTAACATGTACCTTGTAAGTTGGGCCCGTGTTTGGAAAGCGTGAAGCGCACCTCCATCTGTATCCCAATTCTGACTCGCTTTCCAGATCTGAAGCTGCACTCTGATCCTGATTCTGACTCGCTTTCCAGATCTGAAGCTGCACTCTGATCCTGATTCTGACTCGCTTTCCAGATCTGAAGCTGCACTCTGATCCTGATTCTGACTCGCTTTCCAGATCTGAAGCTGCACTCTGATCCTGATTCTGACTCGCTTTCCAGATCTGAAGCTGCACTCTGATCCTGATTCTGACTCGCTTTCCAGATCTGATGCTGCACTCTGATCCTGATTCTGACTCGCTTTCCAGATCTGATGCTGCACTCTGATCCTGATTCTGACTCGCTTTCCAGATCTGATGCTGCACTCTGATCCTGATTCTGACTCGCTTTCCAGATCTGATGCTGCACTCTGATCCTGATTCTGACTCGCTTTCCAGATCTGAAGCTGCACTCTGATCCTGATTCTGACTCGCTTTCCAGATCTGAAGCTGCACTCTGATCCTGATTCTGACTCGCTTTCCAGATCTGAAGCTGCACTCTGATCCCGATTCTGACTCGCTTTCCAGATCTGAAGCTGCACTCTGATCCTGATTCTGACTCGCTTTCCAGATCTGAAGCTGCACTCTGATCCCGATTCTGACTCGCTTTCCAGATCTGAAGCTGCACTCTGATCCCGATTCTGACTCGCTTTCCAGATCTGAAGCTGCACTCTGATCCCGATTCTGACTCGCTTTCCAGATCTGAAGCTGCACTCTGATCCCGATTCTGACTCGCTTTCCAGATCTGAAGCTGCACTCTGATCCCGATTCTGACTCGCTTTCCAGATCTGAAGCTGCACTCTGATCCCGATTCTGACTCGCTTTCCAGATCTGAAGCTGCACTCTGATCCCGATTCTGACTCGCTTTCCAGATCTGATGCTGCACTCTGATCCCGATTCTGACTCGCTTTCCAGATCTGAAGCTGCACTCTGATCCCGATTCTGACTCGCTTTCCAGATCTGAAGCTGCACTCTGATCCCGATTCTGACTCGCTTTCCAGATCTGAAGCTGCACTCTGATCCCGATTCTGACTCGCTTTCCAGATCTGAAGCTGCACTCTGATCCCGATTCTGACTCGCTTTCCAGATCTGAAGCTGCACTCTGATCCCGATTCTGACTCGCTTTCCAGATCTGATGCTGCACTCTGATCCCGATTCTGACTCGCTTTCCAGATCTGATGCTGCACTCTGATCCCGATTCTGACTCGCTTTCCAGATCTGAAGCTGCACTCTGATCCCGATTCTGACTCGCTTTCCAGATCTGAAGCTGCACTCTGATCCCGATTCTGACTCGCTTTCCAGATCTGAAGCTGCACTCTGATCCCGATTCTGACTCGCTTTCCAGATCTGAAGCAGCACTCTGATCCCGATTCTGACTCGCTTTCCAGATCTGAAGCTGCACTCTGATCCTGATTCTGACTCGCTTTCCAGATCTGAAGCAGCACTCTGATCCTGATTCTGACTCGCTTTCCAGATCTGAAGCTGCACTCTGATCCTGATTCTGACTCGCTTTCCAGATCTGAAGCTGCACTCTGATCCTGTTTGTTTAATGTTAATCCCTACTGTCCCACACATCACTTGCCATTTTAGAAAATTTCACGAAATTCTGACAATGTGGTAAATCGGTACAAGGCAAAAAACGTTACGATAATTTTCTAATATTTATCAACTATGTAATTTATGGCGAACACTTGCATGGATTTTTGCCTTCAAATTCATATGAAGCAATGTTTGTTTCAAATATTTCAGATGGTTTCTACGCCACACTAAAGAATATAATTATTACTTCATAATAATGATAATTACTCCATACCGCTGTTTTCACGCTGCACTGCTAAAGTCTTCTCTCGTTGATCAACGAAGGAGCACTGACACAAAGCGAAATGGGCAGAGATTTATGACAAAATGAAATCTGATCAGAATGAAAGCTCGGCCAATCAACATGCTGTGATTATACTGACATTAATGGTGGCCAATAGCAGCTAACAGAAACAGAAACAGAAGCAGTATGAGGAAACAATGCAAGCAGCATGAACTGTGCTGAATGAAAACGCATTTGAGAAATGTTGCGCTATGAAAAGCAGATTTAATAAGTCCCAGTACCCAGTACCGGCATCAAAATAAGTCCCAGTACGGAGTACCGGCAGACGGGGGGAACTTTAGCACTTTTATTTTCCTTTACTTGTACCTTTTCACACTTGCTAGCACATGCCATTAAGGCCATAAAGGCCCAATTATTTCGAGAGGAAGTGCTAAGACTGTTAAGAGGGAGGGAAATGGTCAGAGTTCAGTGTTAGATTGTTCTCTGTGTATTTACACAGTGTGTGTGCAATGTATATTCTCTGTGTATTTCTGGAGTGTGTGTGAGTGTTCAATATGTATTCTCTATTTCTGCAGTGTGGGAGTGTGTGTGCGTGTGAGTCTCTGCAATATGTATTCTCTGTGTATTTACACAGTGTGTGTGTGTGTGAGTCTGTGCAATATGTATTCTCTGTGTATTTACACAGTGTGTGTGCGTGTGAGTCTGTGCAATATGTATTCTCTGTGTATTTACACAGTGTGTGTGCGTGTGAGTCTCTGCAATATGTATTCTCTGTGTATTTACACAGTGTGTGTGTGTGTGTGAGTCTGTGCAATATGTATTCTCTGTGTATTTCTGCAGTGTGGGAGTGTGTGTGTGCGTGCGTGCGTCTGTGCAATATGTATTCTCTGTGTATTTACACAGTGTGTGCGTGTGAGTCTGTGCAAGATGTATTGCGTATTGTACCTGTACGTAGCAATAGAAATTGTACAGATTTTTCTCTCTCTAATAAAAGGGTGTTCTATTAAATGTATTGTGTTAAAGTCACTCTTGGGATACACATGCACATGGACGCTGTGTAGACCTCTGTAATTGAAGTATACTGTATGTGTGCAAAGCTCTGTAAAGTGATGCATGCTTTCACACAGGGCAGTGGACGTGATAACCAGGTTATTGTTCACCACCTGGCACATCCCAAACCGAGAGCCTTTGGGGTTGCGTGTTCCTCCAATCTCCTCGGGCAATTCAAGTTGGCACACTGCGGGAAGTGGGAATAGATTCCATTTCATTTTCAATAAGCAAACCCTTCCAGAGAAGCCTGTATACCACTGCAGAAAATACAACAAACACTATAGTGAGGTGAAACTGAAGCAAACATCCTGTGTGTGGAAACGCAATTCAAAACAATTCATTCTTACAAGGACCTGTAAAAGACAAAAAATATATGTAATAATCATACTAATTAGAATTATTATAATAATATTATTTGTTATGTATGCTGTCAAAAATGTAAAGTGAGTCAACAGGTTTGGAGATGTCTGGAATAGAAATGTTTGCTCGAATTTGCCTTGTCTCTACTCGGATAGGGGGTTGGTACGGGGCGTCCTTGTCTCTGCTCGGATAGGGGGTTGGTACGGGGCGTCCTTGTCTCTGCTCGGATAGGGGGTTGGTACGGGGCGTCCTTGTCTCTGCTCGGATAGGGGGTTGGTACGGGGCGTCCTTGTCTCTGCTCGGATAGGGGGTTGGTACGGGGCGTCCTTGTCTCTGCTCGGATAGGGGGTTGGTACGGGGCGTCCTTGTCTCTGCTCGGATAGGGGGTTGGTACGGGGCGTCCTTGTCTCTGCTCGGATAGGGGGTCCATTTGTATTCCCTGCTTTAACTATGCTGCTGTTTGCAAGGTCCAGGATAGCTTTGTGCATCGGTATGGGTCCTTTTCCAAAATGTTGCTTTGCCAGAAGACAAACCATTTAGTATTTTTTTTTAAAGAAGTAATAACTTGCTTGGCTACGGAGACTAAGGCGATTTGTTGGCAATCATTACTGTTTAATGCTCCATAATGAGAAGTACAGTCAAACATTTTTATTAAGAATCTGAAGGGACCACTTAAATAGTTTGATTATCCAAGACTCACACTTTAAGAGTGTTGCAGGCTCTTATTAAAACATGCAGCAGAGCGTCCCTTTGGGGTGAGGGGGTGGGGGTCTTCTAAAAGGGGGTTTGCAACCCAAACTAGTTCTGTTCCAGATTGCAAACTCCAAGTTTTAATGTGTTTTTTTGGTTTTTTTTGGAGTCTGGTTAGTAGTGTGATTTATTGTGTGGCTTTT
Organism: Acipenser ruthenus; assembly: GCF_902713425.1. NCBI lineage: Eukaryota > Metazoa > Chordata > Actinopteri > Acipenseriformes > Acipenseridae > Acipenser > Acipenser ruthenus. The sequence continues at coordinate 32,152,187 of NC_081208.1, forward strand.
TTCATTTTCTTTCCTCTTTTTTTAAAAAATGTCTAGAATGAAAGCCCAGTGAATGATCTCACCTGGACAGAGCGCTGTGCAGCTTGTATCACTGGCTGTCAGAATGAAACAAACCACAGCTCTGAGAGGTGTGAAAGGTCAGAGCCCTGGGAGGTTACGAGGAGATAACGAGATCCAGGGTAGCCTTCGTTAGAGCTCTGATAGGAGATCGCTCTTGTTAAATTGTGAGGACCCGGGAATTAGACCAGTTATCTTTTATTTATCCCTTACAAAGTAAGCGTTTGAATTTTTTATGATGAATGTAGCTCCATGACGGATAATCAATAGCAGGGTGGTGGGTTGCAGCGATGCTCATCCCTTTGCTGTCCTGTCAGCAGACGTGATGCAGGGAGTGAAAGGGAATTGTAGGCTTAATGTTAACATGTTGCGTGTGTGTGTGTGTGTGTGTGTGTGTGTGTGTGTGTGTGTGTGTGCGCGTGTGTGTTTTTTTTTTTTGGTCAGATAGATTGTGAGCTTGAATTCTAAAGATACATATCTCACAGAAAATCCACTTATTGCTCCACATTGTCCTTGAATTGCTGCCGCCAATGTGTGGTAAATATTAGACTTGAAAAAACACTACGGATAAACAAGAGACCCCTGCCTAATCCAAAAATAATCCCGCATGCCCAATAAATGTGTAGGAGTATTCTAAAGCTTCCTGCTGTGCTAATCTGCTTTGCACTGAAACCACATTCTGTAGGAGCCGGTGTATTGTTTATATTCTGTTTGTTATACAGTATGGTTCCTTTAGGCTTCTTCAATAAAAAAAAATCACTTTGCAGAAAAGAAAATTAATAATAAATTGTCTGGCTTGTTTTTCTCCAGGCCCCTGTTGGAGCTGCATTTGATACAGCAGTGAGGGATTGCATGTATCAATGTTGTACTGTACTCAGATGATACTGTCCGCATTAATAACTGTGGTCAGCGTGGGAGGCTGTGGGTTTCTAAATCAAGTGCTCTTTGGCCCCCTCGCGAGACCCATTTTACCCCTGGAGATTGGAAACACTTACTGGAACAGAAAACCAGAGGGGTACAAAGATACCAGAGAAGGGACTCGAGCCCAGCTAAATGAGCTCTCGCTGTGCGTTGCTGACAGTCCATGTATGTGCTTGCTTGTACAGGACTCTCGGAAAAACGCTTTCCTCTAACTCAGTAATCGCGGTAGAGAAAAGGATCCACGGTCTTTTGTTACATTTTTTTTTAACAATGACTGTCTGCAGGTTATGCTGACACAGAGGCTAATAGGCCTGAGTTGACATGGTGGCTTAATAGAGAGGTAGATTGATATGTGCTTGGAATGTAGTGAACTCCACTGACCCTGTGTAGAAACTGCTTTTCCTGCACTGGACTGACCAATGTGTTAAGAATTAGTGGGAGGCTTGTAGTAAATCGTGATTTTGAGTTGTTTTGTTTATTTATTTGTTTTATTTTCGGGGTGGGGGGTGGGGTGTCAGAATTGTTGCACTTTCCAGGAGGAGTGTGTGGGTTTCTGTGAGAACCACTTCCTGACTCGAGCAAGGCAGCTGCTCTGTAGTATGTAGAGTTCAAGTACTATGGAGTTGTTGGTAGAAAAACATTTATTCTGCTTTCTCTACTTAGTGTGCTGAATTTGTGACACAAACACTTATATAAGACAAACAAAAAAATCTTAATAACTATGAAAATGGCAAAGGAAATGTTATTCCCTCATTATTTTTATTTTTGAAATGCCTTTTAATATTTCAGGGGGACAGTGCTTCTGGGGGGGGGGGAGCGAGACTCTCTTCCTGTCGCCGGCTTGTGACAGGATAAGCTTGTTATTGGTCTCCCAGCAGAATGCTCAGAACACAACGGAATCGGAAGTTGACTGTTCCATTTCTCTCTCTGTTTAGCCTCTTCCTGTCTCTCTCGGCCTTGTTCCCCTGGTGCTCAATGGAGATAGGGCCCTCGCAGCACTGCACAGAGCTTCTGTGGGCATACACGGCTGGCAGCTACACTGTATCTCATCTCCAGCAGAAGCTATGGGACCAAGTGGCTAATTTTATTTTTGTTCCCCAAACCAGAAGGATTTTGTTAACCTCTGGGCAGATGGCCGTCTCTGGCCCCAGTGTCTCCCCTACTAGGCTGCCTTGACTCCGGCCAGGGATCAAACCCAAAGCCTTCAATCCAAAGTCACCTCTGCTCTCGCTGCTCTGCAGTGTGCATGGTTTCGTTGCAATCTGTCGCATCAACAAATCCCCCTTTTTTTTAAATAAAAACAAAAATGATATTAATGCACCTGGAATAAAAATAAGGTCACTGTGCTTTAATATTCTCCAGGACCCAGATGACTGGAGTTCCTGATCAAGTGATCTTAGTATTCTTGCCCTCCTCGATATATTTGGTTTTTAAAAGATTGAATACAGAGCTGCAACTGTGTGCATAGCCAATATCAAGCTTTTACTCTTTCAGCTTGAAACTGGTAGCAATAAAGTGAAAGGCTTGTGTGAATGGTGGCGTATCTAGACTGCTACTGTGTAAATAATAAAAACGTGAGCAACTCTCACGTCTCTTACTTTTAAGATAGATGCTTAATACACTAAAGAGCTCTTGTAAAAGATTCCCAAAGTAAAAGTACAGCAAAGTGTAATAAAGCATAGACAAGCACAGTAAAGCCCAGTGAGGTCAGTTCAAGCATATTTAAACATGGCAAATTCATAGTAAAACCATGGGGCAAGCATAGGGGAAAACTGCTAAATTATCATTCAAATCTGCCCTGGTCATCTTTTATAAGAGAGACCCCAGAGCACTTGATCTTTTGATGGTTCAAATGAGGGATGTTTTTAGATCCCTTGCTGTTTACTCTGTTGAATAGGTCACATGGCCTCTCTAATCATTTCCAGACTACACTGAAAACAGTAGTAGTTCCACACAATACACTTACATGTGATCGATTTTTTTATTTTTTATTATTGCATTCCAGGGTGTGCAACACCCCAAAACCCTTAGCATGCGAGTTAACCAAACCGAAGTGTGACCCGTGTGTTTCTCTCTCTCTCCTGATAAAGTAGCAGCAGTTCTTGCCTGTTTTGAAATGAACCAGCTTCTACGAAGCGGACGAGCATGGTTGTGCAGAACGGCCTCCTCTCGCTTGTTTGTAGTTTCTTACGCTTGTGTGTCCCTCTCCGCAGATGATGGCTCGGTGGTCAAGCAGGAGTTCGAGGGGAAGGACGGGCTCAGTGTGACGAGCCACGAGGACCGGGCACAGGAGGGAGAGGAGGACCTGGAGGACATGTATACCTGCGACAGCTGCCAGCAGGACTTCGACTCGCTTGCGGACCTGACCGAGCACCGCGCCCACCAGTGCCCAGGAGGTAAGCCGCTGCGCTTAGGAAACCTGTACTGGGGCTTTGGAACACATTGCCACCCCTTCCACTGCCACTCTCACCTCCGCTCATTGTTTAGTTTAACCATCACTTTAAACAGTGCCTCTGCAAGTGCTTCTGGAACCCAGCTCGTGGGATGAACAGTTTAGACAGTTGTGTGCGAATGTGTTCGACGGTACAGGTGTCTTGCAAAATCGGAGATTTGGTGTACAGTGACAGATCTTTGTTTTATTATTTGTTTATTTAGCCTTTATCCAGAGACTAGGATGTGTGAACTATGCATCAGCTGCAGAGTCACTTACAACAACGTCTCACCCGAAAGACGGCGCACAAGGAGGTTAAGTGACTTGCTCAGGGTCACACAGCGAGATAGTGAGTGAGCCGGGATTTGAACTGAGGACCTCCCGGTTACAAGCCCTTTTTTACCACTGAACCAGTTTTCCCACTAAGCCAGCACTTTGTGTCCGGGCAGCGTGGAGCATGTCATCTTTTCCCTGCTCTGGAGCAGTGCTGCAGTAATGAGCAGGTGGAGGGCTATCAAGTGAGAACTACAGACAGGTGCCCACAATACAGGTTTCACTGTGTTTACTGCAGCAAGGTGCTAAGACTACTCGTGTGTTCTGAACTTCAAAAGAAAAGCTTTTTGACAAAGAGGTCATTGTTTGGAGCGTTGCATTTATTAATAAGAAGTCTTGCAGAGGAGTTGAGGTTATGTGGGTGTGGAGCCACCAAACTCTGTTGCCATTAGTTTGTACAAATGAATTAGAAGCCAGGTTTGTTCAGCTGCGATTGTAATGCCCCGTTGGCCGTAGCTCTCACACTGCTGTTTGGATAGTGGTCTGTGCCAGACCCTGACTCAGCCCTCTGAACCTCGCCGCGACGCACAGTGTTTCTGCTCCGGCAGTGGTGTACATTTTAAAGCACATCGTTACACCTCCTTTGACAGCCTAATGAGGGAATGGCGTCTGCAGTCCTGGCACATCGCTTTTTCCAAAAATAAAAAAACTCCCTTAAGATTGCATTTGGGGATTGTAGGGGGTAGTATTTTCCAAGTTTTTTCTTAAAAAAACATCGCACCCGCACAGCACCCTAGCCAAGCGGAGACCGAGACGTTCCCAGAACTAATATGCGCCCCCGTCATTGAATCTGCTTTCCAATCACAATACTGTGCATGTAACGGGGGGAGGTTACCTGCGTGGGTCGTCACTGAGTAATGAGGAGTCAGACACAGAGCAGTGGGTGTTGAAACACAGGCTTGACGCTAGGGTACCAACAATGGTAACCCTTGCGCTGGATTTAATAAAGAAAAGAAAACAAAGCTAATAAGTTTGCCCACAGGTAGCAAGCTCTTGTCCCACTATAAGGGATGTCCCGCTCCAGGAACCGGCTGCACTACACAACCATCACTAAACTTGTTTGGGATAAACATCCCCTAAACTGACCTACGTCTGGTGCTCCTGGAGTCCTGGCATCCTCCCAGCGACTCCAGCTCCTGTTGACGTTTCCGGCTGGACAGCGTCTTCACGGGCATGTCTGAGAGTTGAGGGTTTCGTGCAGTACTTCTCTCCTCGTTGCAAATATACGAGATCTCAGTGCAGCTCACGTCTGTGGGTCTATGGCATTGCAATCACCTCAAACTCTGGCGCTGCTGCGTTATTAAACAGGCGTAGGCCCCCCGGGCACGCCCCCCTGCCAGCACACCTCCTGATCAGCTCAGCTCCGGATACGCCCCCCTGCCAGCGCACCTCCTGATCAGCTCAGCTCCGGGCACGCCCCCCTGCCAGCGCACCTCCTGATCAGCTCAGCTCCGGGCATGCCCCCCTGCCAGCACACCTCCTGATCAGCTCAGCTCCGGATACGCCCCCCTGCCAGCGCACCTCCTGATCAGCTCAGCTCCGGGCACGCCCCCCTGCCAGCTCACCTCCTGATCAGCTCAGCTCCGGGCACGCCCCCCTGCCAGCTCACCTCCTGATCAGCTCAGCTCCGGGCACGCCTTCCTGTTTACCAAAGCAGCAGCTCAGCTGAACCAGCGACAGGGTCCTCCCTGTCATAGTACATTAAAGGCTTAGGGCAATGGATGGATTATAAGTAATAAAAACCAGGGAGTCTCAGATAATTCCGTAAGTCACCACTCGACTACGAATTGTTTAATTGCTGCAGTTTCTAATTTCTAATTTGCAGAATGTACGTGTGAGCAGTTTGCTGTTCTTGTTGATGTTCAGAATGTATCTCATGCTTGGAGCTGGATCTGGAGAACTGTGCTTCCTGTTTTAATGAAACTTGGTATGCACATTCTTGAGGGTATGGAAAGCTGCCTGCTGAGCAGATTGAAAAGGTAGCATCCTTGGTCGGGCTGTATTGCAGTTGGATTGCGTGTTTTCGGAGGGGTGACCTTGGGCGTGTTTTCAGACGGGTAACATTGGTCGTGTTAACTAGGATACATGGTGTTTTATGCAATAAAAAAGCAGGGTTTCTGGAAACTTTTGGCATCGGTTTCTGCTCCGATTCAATCGAGCATTCAGCACAATGTCATTTCAGATTTGATTTGTTTAGCAAGGGAAGCTTTTGACAGGGTTGAGTGCATGTTACATGAGATGAAGTCAGGTAACACCAGAGCTAAGTCTGGGAATCCGAGGTGACGAAACTGGCTCTGGTTCTGTCCGGTAGAGTGGGAATACAAAATGTACCCTTTTCTTATGCACAATGAAGTACAATGCGATTGTGAAATACAATTGCTTGTGACCTCTGTGGAACAGCAGCATATGTATTTCACACAAGTTTACATTGTTTAGAGAACCACTTATCCAATTGAAATGTACGTCTGTCTGTACGCGTGCCGCTTTTTTACACACACTCAATGTAGGTCATGGTGAAATACTTTATTCATGACGCTGATGGCTGTCATTTTGAATTCACACAGAACCTTTGAAACACTCGTGTATAACAAGGTGCAGTTCGTTGTCAGACCATTGCGATGGCCACCGTCTGTAGAAGTTTGCGACAGCCCTGGTGCTTCGAGAACTCTGAGAGCAGCAGGGAGGTGGTGGGGGAGCGCAGTATCTGCGCATTACACATCATGCATGCAGAGGCAGCAGTGTGGGGTGGTGACGGGAAATGCCTTGGGACCGTCTCAACTGGAGGAAATCTGGAGCATATCATTTCCCAGCGGAGCATTTGAAAACCTGGAGATCAAATGGAGAACATTCCATGAACTGCTGTGCACTTTAGACAAGGCTGCATGCAAGCTCTGTGTGTGTGTCTTTTCTCTTTTCTCTTCTCTTTCTCTCTCTCTCTCTCTCTCTCTCTCTCTCTCTCTCTCTCTCTCTCTCTCTCTCTCTCTCTCTCTCTCTCTCTCTCTCTCTCTTTCTCCCTGGTTGCCAGTATGACCTCCATTTGAAGCCAGCTATTGGCTTGATTGACCCAGGAGTGGGCATTGGCGTAGACACAGCTTGCAACCACGACTGCCCCAGACTCTGTCAGACAAGTCCCAGAGCATGGTGATGTATGGAATGCCTAGAAAGGGGGATGCGAGGGAATTGCACGAGGCAGAGAAAGTATTAATATTTAACATGCGGGTAATTGGCCATTGTGATGACTTACATCAAGAATAAAGCTAAAAGCAGCTGCAGCACAGTTGGAAGAAATAATTGTCCGGAAAACTTGTGCTGTTGGGCTCTAGCGGTCAGTGATTGACCCAGAGAGCACCAGGGTGATTTAGTCGATTTTAAATGATAAATGGCTTGCCAAATAAAAGCCATAATTACAAAAATGAATGTAAATTTATATCTGAGTGTAATAAAGTGCAGCAGACACTCTTCTCAAATCTGCTGCCCCGTCACGACTGGAACACAAAAGGGTTTTCAGGAGACTCAACTCGCTTGTTGTAAAAATGGCCGATTTTTAGCGGGATTACAGCACTCTCCTTTCAGACCCGAAAAGATGGATTTGTTATTTGGCTGACAATGAACAGGGACCATCTCTGACTGACCGCAGCCTGAATTAGAGATGGGCTTCTCTCCCAGTCCTCCAACTCTTCTAGCAGTCAAACAAAAAGACCTTTTTATTTTTTTAAATTTTAAGTATGCATTGTTTTCCAGTGCACATTAAAGCCACACTCGTGATTCTGCATAGAGGATTGCAATAAGAAAGAAAGGAAGGGTTTGCTGGAGAACTGATTGCTGTTGAGCTGGGGTGCTGTCACTCTCAAACACTGCAGCTTGCCAGTTACAAATAGCAGCAAAAAGAAACGAACCCCCCAGCAGAAGACAGAATGAGCTGTTACATTAGCGTGAAAAACAATATGCCGCTTCTGGCTATAGGTGATCGTACAGCTTTGTGAGTTCAGATTAGAGTGGCTGAATCTTTAGTAATGAGCGCAAAAGGTGCATTTGTAAATGTCCAGGATACACTAGCTGAACACTTTCTGTATGTTATTAACACAATGTATTTAAAACTTCAACATATTACTTTAATTTCTCATAAATATCCAACCGTCTAAGATAAAATATCCAGGCTGTTATCTACTATATCATCCATAACTAAATTACTAAAAGAAACATACAAATGAAATGTCTTTTTCAATGTCTTCAAATTGAAAAATGTACATAAAAAAATGTTCTAGTAGAAACATTAGTCATTTCATGTATTCATTTTTTTTTTTGTGTCCTGTTATCTATTTTTTTGTATTTATCATGCATGTATTTAAAGGAGTCGAATGGGATTCCAATTACATGATCTAGTGTGTGTCTCGGTGTGTGTGCGTCTCAGAGCGTGTGTGTGTGACTGTGTGTCTCTGTGTGTGAGTGACGCTGTGTGCGTGTGTTTGTGTTTGTCTGTGTGTGTGTGACACTGTGTGCGTGTGTTTGTGTGTGTGTGTGTGTAACACTGTGTGTGTGAGAGTGACACTGTGTGTGTGTGTTTGTCTGTGTGTGTGTGTTTGACACTGTGTGTCTGTGTGTGTGTGTGTGACACTGCGTGTGTGTGTTTGTGTGTGTGACACTGTGTGTGTGTGTGACACTGTGTGCGTGTGTAACACTGTGTGTGTGTGAGTGACACTGTATGCGTGTGTCTGTGTGTGCGTGTGTGCACTTGCACTGGAATCCTGTCCCTGCCCTACCTGTGTTGTGCCAGCTGACCCCAGCCCTGGTGCATTGTGTAATGTGTGTGTATAATAATGAATTTTATTTCTGAAGCTTCCTGAGCAGCCAGGCACAGCTTTAAGTATTTAGCTGCCAGAGCCTGTTTGAAATGAGAGCGCCGTGCTTGTGAGGCCTCTGGGTGATTCAGGCTCCCTAGGGTGCCCTCCTCCTCCCCTTGTCTGGCCCGACTCCCCACGCCATGAATACATTTCCATCCACCTCCCTCCCCCTCCCCCCCCCTCCGCCTGTCGTCACCAAGGCAGCTAATTCCTCGGAGCCCTCGGCCCTTATTAAAGCCACAGATCACTTTCCTGTGCAGAGCCCCGTCAGAGGCCAGCCGAGCCGGGGAGAAGAGGCAGGGCTGGTGCAATCAGAGTCGTGTGTGTGCGTGTGTGTGTGTGTTCTCTCTTCTTTTTCAGCCAGTGATTTCTTATATATTTTTTTATTTTTATTTTTTTTGCTGCAAGCCATAGGGTTGCCTCCAGATTCCTTCAGTAAGCCCTTGGCACAGATACAATGCAGTCCCAGCTGCTGCTAACCCCCTGCTTTTCCAGTGAGGGAGGCAGGGCCCAACCTCTGCTCGGGTAGAGGAGAGGGAGAGAAGCACACTGGAAGTCATTCTTCATCACAGGGGTGCAGGGTTCATTTTTTATTCGAAACGCTCCCCTCACCCTCCCCTCTTCCCAGCCTAGTTTCTCTCCTCCCCTGTTCTAGAATATGGATGGCACCAGTTTTTGTGCGCTTGGAGACTAGCTGGCAGAGCGTGAGTCTCCGAAGGCCCGCCTTGTGCATGCACCTAAACACTTCAGTGAGCAATCTGTCAACATGTCAGCAACACATGTTTTGTAAAAAGCTTCCAGTGGGAGTAATGGCTCCCACCAGGACTCCGAAAATGCTTTGAATTCAGCAGATTTCTATTGCGGGCGTCCCCTGGGGTGCCTTTTACAATGCCTGCATTTCAAAAAATTTGAGCCAAAGACCCCTGGGGGTTTCCTTTCATAATGCCTGAAAATGTAGGGTTATATTGTTGGAGGTCCCCATGGGGTCTTTATTAATACCTGAATTCTGAGGAACTGGAAATTACACAGGGCACTGCGGGGGCTGAGAGCCACACCAGGAAGAGGAGAAAGGCTCTGTGGGGACATTTTTCTCTTCTCTTTTTTTATATATACTTCATGCAAGAGTGAAAGAGAAGAATTTGCCAAAGGACAAAAAAGAGTGTGTGTGTGTTTGAGCTGCCTTCTATTTAATCTGCTGCTCAAAAGAAAAAATCAGCAAATTAAAAATGGAATTGGCTCTTAAATCAGCAAATTAAAAATGGAATTGGCTCTTAAATCAGCAAATTAAAAATTGAATTGGCTCTTATTTTTGTGTGCTGTTCTGAACTTGGATTTAAAAAAAACAAAACAAAAAAAAACACCCCACAGATATTTGAGTGTTTGACTGGCAATCCTTTAGCATAGTGGCTGTTTAATCCTGTGACCTTGTGAAATACATATTGTAGGTTTTTTAATTATTTGTTTTTGAAGGGGGGTGGGTTAAGGAATTGTTTCTTTTATAATAATTATTATTATAAATATTATTATTGATCAAATTAAACTGAGGCAGGTACCGTGTACAATTCTAAACTGGCAATTTGTGTGTACAGCACATGCGTCTCTAGAAATAACAACAGAATAAAATGCACATACAGTTACTGCACATATAGGGTAATCCCAGGACAAACCTCAAACATCGCACTATAGAGGCTGTTTAATAAGCACTGTGCCAGTGGTATATCAACTTGTTGTAATACAGTTTATAGTTTTATGTTACAATGAATTACCGTGTCCCTGTTTTTATTGCCAGTTGTTTTCTGTCTGCATTAGAAGCCTCTCACTAGTAGCCTACAGTATTTAGAAACATGGGCTGAACAGTAATAGAAAGGTTTGTATACAAACCGGGCCTACAGCACACTGTGGTGATTTCTGATTCTTCCATTTCAAGTTCTGCTCCCATCACTCCATACAGTGAGTGTGTTTGTACCAATGCTGTGCTATCTTGACTTCTCCCCTGGCTGGTTATGATAGCGGATGCATCTTCTCTGAAACGAGTTGGAGAGGGTTTTGCACACGTACCAGATTACTTCACGGTGGTCAGTATAACATTGCAGGGCCCAGGGTAGCTCTGCAACAGCGATTCCATTTATATCTCACCCTCTCCCTTTGACGGCCCTTCTTTTAAAGCAGTGGGTTGGTTTAGATATTCACATGTGGTGATTGTTACTGCAGAAATACAAGCTCAACCCCAGGGTATGGAACGTTTCCAACTTGAAGGGGTGTTTTCAAGACCACAATAAAACAAATTCAAAGTTCAAATTATTATTATTATTATTATTATTATTATTATTTATTATTATTATTTATTTCTTAGCAGACACCCTTATCCAGGGCGACTTACAATTGTTACAAGATATCACATTATTTTTACATACAATTACGTTATTTTACACATTATTTTTTACATACAATTACCCATTTATACAATTGGGTTTTTACTTGCTCAAGGGTACAGCAGCAGTGTCCCCCACCTGGGATTGAACCCACAACCCTCCGGGCAAGAGTCCAGAGCCCTAACCACTACTCCACACTGCTGCCTCAAATCCCGTGTTTGAGCCACATCTCGTCATCACTAACAGTAAACATCAGAACACAGGAGCTCTGACCCTCCCACAGCAGTGCACAGTCCGTCCCGATCTCTTAATAATATTGTATAATTACAGCAGAAACATACTGATGCAAAAAACATTCTGGTCCAAATGTAAATGGATTAGTCCGATTTTCTTTCAAGTACTGCGACGCAGTGTTTCAAGATGTGGGTGTGTGCAGAATAGGGGTAACTGCAGTAAGTAGACCTACTGCAATAGGTTTGTTCTGCAGAAGAGAAGTCCCTCTGAGCTGATGAGAGGAGGAGGAGGAGGAGGACACACAGGACTGTGGAAGAGGCTGCCCTCAACCGAAAAGGACGGTTTGCTCTTGGCTGCTTTAAACTAAACAAAACCAATAAGGAAATTTGAAGAATTTATTGACGCTTGGAGAATTGTGCTTTGTAATAAAAAACACATGTTGTTGGGGTGCATTTTCTTTATTTAAAGGAAGAAGGAAAGAGAGAGGGAGGAACAGGGAGAAATAGAGGGAAGGAGAGATCCTTATTATTCTTCTTCTCATTTTGTTATAAAATGCATGTATCTGTTATTTATTTGCAGGCACTGTGTGTAAGCTCCCGTTCCCCTTCTCCTTTGTGGAAGTTGCTTTCCTGTAGTCGAGTTTCAGCTCCTCTTTGTATTGGGTGGAGGTCCCTGGGGTCTCTGCTCAGCCGCTGGCATTCTCGCTCAGACACCCAATTACCCCTGACGTCAATGCCGTCTCTCCCTGCTCCCAGGGGGGCCTGTGTGATGTGGGCTTTTTTCCTTCCGCTCCTCTCTTGTAACTCAAATAGCTGAGTAGCTGTCTTTTAAATTCCTGGCAGCAGGTTACATTGTATTTGTTTTGTGGTTGTCCTAAATTTAAACAAAAATAAATAAATTCAATAGGTGACTGCTCTTGGATTTCTGCAAGCCACAGAGATATTGGAGCCTCTTTCAGGGACCCAGTTCAAGGAGAATGTGTTTCATGAGAGAGATAATCTTAGCTGGGGCCTGGAGAGGGGCTCTGGTGGCCTTTTGGGAGCCCTTGCAAAACTTTTCCTTTCTCTCTGTGCAGCAAAAGCAATAGAATAAGCCCAGCTCTCTGCATCTCGCGGTGCTGTTTCAGCGGTTGACTCTTCAGTGTTGTGTTTTTTTTTTTTTTTTTTTTTTTAATGAGAGAAGCTCCAGTGAAGCGCAGTCAGAATTTGCCGGCCTGCACTTTGGCTCACTAGTGGGAGCGCCCTGCTTGAGTAATGAACTCCCCCAGGACTGGGGGGAGTAATGCAGGGCTGTTTCCATGCCTGGTTTCCAGGGAGTGCTGAACAGCCGCTCGGCCCCCGGTTTCATGCCAGGCCGAGGTCTGTGCAGCCTGATAAAATAAAGGGACTGAGGGACTTGGTGACAGCTGTGTGGGCCTGGGGCTGACTGGGAGAGGCAGATAAGGGCCCAGCTCCGAACGGGAACCAGCAGCTTTGCACGGGGAAAATACTCTGACAAGATATGGCAACTGGCAGAGGAAAGTTAAAGCGAGAGGGGGCTTGGGGGAGTGGCAGAGAGTGCTGTTAGTCTTGATAATTTTAATAGACAAGAATCAGAAGTCGCAGAGCAGATTTCCCATTTTATAACATTTTATTACAATTATTTGTCTTTGTTTTCTCCAAATCTTCGACTCATTCTACTAACACATTGCAGTCTTTGTTTTGTTGCTGCTGTTCTGTGAAATGAATGTAAGCAGGCCACAGGAGGTCAGCGTGGAACAGAGGAGAGCTGAGTGAGGCAGAAGAAAGGTTGGAGTTATTGCCGGGGTGCATGCTTTTCCATTTGGGCGTGGAGGATAGGTTTCAAAATGGCTTAAAGATGTACGGTGGCCTCCAAGGACCTTTTTAATGAAACTGCAACCCCCTCCCTCTCCTGCATCTCTAATCCAAGGAGCAAGTTCTTGTTTGAGATTTATTAGCACATGTTGTAATTACTGCTGATTTAATTATGTAAATGAAGTGCCTGGTTGCTTCAGATTGATTAGCAAACTCCCATATTCACCAACTAGATTGCTCTGCAAGGTGTTCCTACTCTAGGCTTAACCGCACAGCTCCCAGTCCAGGCTTAACCACACAGTCTCCAGTCCAGGCTTAACCACACAGCTCCCAGTCCAGGCTTAACCACACAGTCTCCAGTCTAGGCTCCTGTTTGTGGAGAGAAGGGGAAGGGGAAGGGGGAGGAGGGATGCTTATTGATATTCTGAGCATGTTGTGTAAGAGATGCTTCCAGAATGTTTGATGCAGAGTTCTGGTTTTATGAGGTATACTTTAGTTTGGATGGTTTTTTTTTGTAATTGTTAACAATCTACCTGTAATGATATTCTTACATTTTTGTATATTCCAATCCACTGTTCCTTTCGAAATCCCACTAAACGGTTCCTAATGCACATACAGTATCTTGTTTTTAAGGAGGGATTTTACGGGTAATTAAAAATACAGCAAGCCTCACCAGGGACTTGTTAATGTGACTATCTACTTTAAGAGAATCACCATGAACAATCCCCGTCTGAACCAGTACCACTGCTTTGCAAACTGAACATGTATTGTAAAATTTAGTTTATTTTATTTGTTTAATTGTTTTACTTTACAAAACTCTGTGAACAAATAGTGCAGCGTTTCACAAAACTCTGAACAAACAGTGCAGCGTTTCACAAAACTCTGAACAAACAGTGCAGTGTTTCACAAAACTCTGTGAACAAACAAAGCAGCATTTCACAAAACTCTGAACAAACAGTGCAGCTTGTTGCCGTGCTCCATGCGGTTCTGTTCGCTCTTTTAAAATTGGAAGGAATGTTGATATTTAATAACATGTCAAAGCAGCAGCTCATATCAATTCTGCCTATTTTTTTATTTAAAAAAGAAAAAAGAAAAAATGGGTAATGTTAGCGGGAGGGGGCTCATGTTTGATTGGGTAATGTTGGCGGGAGGGGGCTCATGTTTGAACGGGTAATGTTGGCGGGAGCGGGCTCGTATTTGAAGTTAAATCGTGCTTCTACTATGTCCGGTCCCTTAGCAATCCTTTTTTTTCTGCTGCTGAGCTGAAACAGTCAGTGTCCAAGTTTGATCTGCTGCCCCCACGGTGCACTGCCCTATGTGAACTCTGAGCATAAAAAAAAAACAAAAAACAGAGCCTGCGAAAATGAGACGGCCTGGGGGTCAGACTGATCTCTGGGGTGCCGCCAGGAGAACTTCACAACAAAAGTTTGCTTTTTCCAGGCAGTCGCTGCAGACAACAATCCCCTCGGCCGCGGGGGGGGGGGGGGGGGGGAACATGACCCGCAAAGCCTGGAAGCCTTATTGGCAGAAACGTGGGAGGGAGGGTTTGATGGGAACTGGCACTGTTCATTAGACAGGGAGCAGGGGAGCAAAAGCAAACTCTTTTTTTTTTTTTTTTTTTCTGCAGACCCTTCGTTTCGCTCAAGCCACATGACTGGCGGATGTCGAGACTAATTAAAGGGACCCCCTGGCTCTTTCACTTTCCCGCCTGTTTCTTTGATCTGTTTCATGTTGGGCAGCTATTATTATTATTTTTTTTTGTCTTTCTCTTTTCAGTGCTACCTTTTGTGTCAGTGCCTGTGTGTTTTTCTCTTTTTTTCTTAAACTGATTTTTGTGTGTTTTTCTGTTATCTTTTTAAGCAAACAAGCTGTGTGTTGTTGTTGTTGTTGTGTTTTTTGTTTTAATGGACAGGTTTGCAATATCCTTGCCTGAGGATACAATACAGATCTGCTGTGAACCCTCTGGATTATCAGATCTTGTCCTCACCACTGAGGAAGACGAGGGCTACGCCACCTTGCAGCTAGCGGGTTAACTGCACTACTGGTCTAGTTTTATATTCACTTTGAATTGGATCTGAGAGTAGCATTGCTATTAGCGTTCTGATTCGGGTCGCATTCAGAAGGCAGACGCTCAGAGTGTAACTCTCCCTGAAGTCTACTCCTGCTTCACGAGCAGCATGTGACTCCACTGTGCTGCTGCTGCTGTGGAACCCCCATGCAGTGTACTGCAGTGCAATGAAAACGCGCCTCCGAGAATACAAATTCATAGCCTGCTGATTCTCACGGCTTCGGGCAGCCGCGACATTATTTTCATGAAATATTCGCCCCTGCTCCATGAGTCTTGATTTTTTGTTAGGTATGATTGCATTTGTGGCACTAAACCCTGCTGTGCCCTGAGGCAGAGAGCCTGGTCCTCTAGATGTGATGACGTCCTGCTCGCGTGACGTAGCACATGGTTTACAGCAATGAGAACAGTTCCAGTGAATGTAAAGGAAGCAGTCAGCCCAGCACGAGGAATGGTTGAAGGCAGTTCTTGAGGTGTTGTGTGTTCTGCTTCTCGGTTTGTTTGGCAAAGGAGAAAAGTGTCCCTAACATTTCTTGAGTGTTGGTGGCTCTACCCCACTGTCCCACCAGACAAATGCAGTGAAAAAGGAGAACTGGAGGTTGTTATTTCCATGACAAAGCAAAAGGAAATGAACTGACTTCTTTCTGCTCGATTTGAAACGGTCCCTTTTGCTGTGGATGCAATTCCTGTGGTTAATTTTGTAGCAAGCTTTTTGGATATTTTTTGTTTTGGCTTAGTACTGATATTTCCATTAATAATGATATGAGGTATTCAATCCCCTTCCGTGGTTAGCAGCTGGGTGCAGCAGCATTACCCAGGGGGACGGACATTTTAATACTGTGTAATTATGGGGCAATTATTTTGTAACGCGGTGTCCAGGTGTTTGCGCCCGTTGTGTTCTCTCGGACGACTAACTTGATTGAGATTATTTTTTGTTTTCTTCTGAAAAGCATTCTTCTGGAAATTCTAGAGGGTTCTAGAAGGAAAAGCATTTCTCAGAGCAGCTCTCACAGCACCTGTGCTGTTAAAACAGGATCTTGCTCTTGTGCTGGGAGCACACTCGCACGGTTTATTTTTCACTATAAAATATTGGTGTTGTCTTTTTCTATTCCGAATGTGTTGCTTGCATAAAAAAACAACACGTCCTGCAAACCATTTCAATCTTCCATCCAGATAGTTAGGAGTGTGTTTATTCAACTGTCGTCCCTGCTTGTGTCAAACATGGGAGATTTCCCAGCTTCAGTCTGCAGCACTCTGTAACAGGCTGAGTGGATGGTTTGCAGGAGATTGGAATACCTTTTAAACAGCTGCTAGGCTCTCCATGAAACTTGCATGTCAAATAAACTTTTTATGATGTACAAACAAATGTATGAAACTGACGATTCTCCATCAGTAGCAGTGGGATGGAGGTGAGTGTGTGCGTGCGTGCGTGCGTGCCTGCGTACGTCTTTCTCTGTTTTGAACCTCCTGCTGTAATAAGCACTGCTTCCCTTCCACTGACAGATATGACATCTGTTTACTGTCCTGCAGAGGGGTGTGGAAAGCTGTCCTCTGGTGCTGAATTGGTAAATAATCAGAAGTTTAAATGTTAGGCTGGATTTAGAAATCGGAAGTTCTCATTAAACGGCCCGCAGTGAGGGAGCTTAAAAGAGTGTTATTTCAATATACGTCCCCAAAGTCTTAGATACAGCTCCAGCTGATTCGGAGTGTTTGCAGAATGGACACATATCAAATAAACTAGCAAATGAGATTTGAAAACCATGTATTTCCTTTCGGAATGAGGTCTTTGAGGATGATCCAACCTAAAAAAATAAATATTGCATTTTTTCATCCTTGGTATTTGGTTTTCATTTGCATTTCCTGACACAACACACGCACAATAATCTACACACCGTTGAGTGGGAAAGTCAAATTCACCCACACATTCCACCTCCCTATCAGTTTCTGAACAATCTGATGTTGAAATATTGTCTGGCATTATTTCGGACGTTGCCTGTGTACAGTCACACTGTGTTTGCTGTGGAAAATTCAAATTGAAACTGTTAATGACACAACTTTTGATATGGCAGTGGAGCGGTATGTTTTTCTCTCTGTTTGTAGATTTTTGCTTGCCATTGTAACTGTGTCTGTTTGGTTGTTTTTGTTATCAGACACCTTGGGGTATACAGAAATCACAAAAGCAACCAAACAGACACTGTTACAATGACAAGCAAAAATCTACAAACAGAAAGTAAAACACACCGTTCCACTGCCACAAGCTGTGGGGATTTACAGGGTGAACTGGAAACACGAACGTTATTATAATGGAACCTTACGCCGTATAGTAAATGATGCGTCATGTGCGCTTTCGTTCTTAAATATCAAAGTTGTGTCATTAACAGTTTCAATTCTAATTTTCCACAGCAACACAGTGTGACTGTACACAGGGAACGTCCAAAATGTTTTTGTTTTTAATTGAATGCAGCATTATAATACATCAAAATACAACGTGAAGGAAACATGTACAGTGTGAAAGATGTTTACTACACAAAACAAAAGTACAAGTTCCTTCCTTACGGAAAATTAGACGGACCATGTTTGTCACACAGACTAGTGTGTTTCCACACAGAGGTACTATAGTTTACACAACGCTTCACTGGGCATGCGTTGGTACATGTGACAGTACATGCGGAAGTCCAGTTTTTTGGCTCAGAAGAGATGCTCCAGAAGAATGATTTTGGACGTCGGCAGTGCGGCATTATGCAAATGTTTGGACGCATACAGATTATTATATAATGACCAAATACATTCAGAACAGCAAGGCGGGATAGTTTGTTTTATTTTTCATGTAGTGCTGATGTACGCTTTAATGACTCTCTCTTCTGCTCGTAATTCTTCTTTGGTTTCTTTGTTGCAATGGCCCTGGCCCAGGTGTTCGACTGTCCACAAATAGACCCCCGGGAAATGGGTCTCCCCGTGGAGCGAGTGCTCTGTAAATACCCGTGCCAGATTGCTGGGGCCTCTCTCCCAGGGGTGTGGAGCGGAGCAGAGCAGAGGAGAGCTCCCCCGTCATGAATCTCCTCCCAGCCCTGCCCAACAGCTCTGGCCCAGGTTCTTTTTGTTTTATATTAAAGCCTGTGATTGTGTTACAGCTGCTGACATTACTTATTTAAAAGCCTGTGGAGGTGGGAGAAGAGGGGGGAGGGAAGGCAGAAGTGTTTCAGCTGAACAAAAGAAGATAAGGGCCCAGCCCCACTCAGCAATCTTCGGGATTCGGTGACAAACAGGCTGGGTTTAATCCATTCAAACGAACTGTGTTCTGAGCTCAAGGACCACGCAGCCCAGTGTGTGCGATACACCCCAGCGCCAGTGTCTACCTCATTAGGAAAGACAACTAAGACATCAGACTGGGGTCCCTATTTAAAAACGAAATAAACTCACACGAATGCAAACTTCATGAAATGCCTGTCCTGTGCTCTCTGCTGATCCAATTGATCTGACACAAAGAAGATCATCTCTTAATATTCCTTTTATAATCAATGCATTCCAGCCTGCGCACAGGGAATGTTACTTCACACTAACTAATGTGTGATGAAGAGAACAAACCGCTTGTTATGCCTGAATCGATGCAGACAACTGAACACATTCAGACTCTAGCTGTATTCAGTATGAAGGACATGCAGTAAAGCATGTGGATAGCTGCTGCACTCGCCACTATCTTTAGAGCCCCCTAGCCTCTTGGACTTTGAGAGAAGGTGGTGTGTTTTTTTTTTCCTCCCAGTGCTTGCAGACTATTAATTAAAGAGCTTTCCAGAGCAGTGAAAAAACTGAAGTCTGTGATCTTCATAAACCCCATATTTCATTATAAGCAGATAAAAGCAGACACGGGGGTCTGCAATACAGCAGAACCATGAGTAGGATGTTCTGTACAGTTCTATTTGAAAGATCTGAGTGTGTACAGTACTTCTGTACTTGTGAGCCGCGTTCACCATGACCCAAGGTATTGTACTCCCGATGTGAACCAGAGCAAACCCCTGAGAGTCTACCGGTTTACCCAGTGCTGTGTCAAGGCTGCTCCAGGCCGGGTCGAACACCAATCCAGATCCAGCAACCTGCAAACAAAAATCCGCATGGAGTACTTTTAAAAAGGGTCCTTCCTAGCCTTCTCGGAGGCCATGCCATTAATCAGTGGGGAAGTAAAAAAAAAAAAGTGTTCTGTATGGGCCCCTGACAGGCTCCACTGGACCTGCCTGAAACCCCCCTTCGCACAGCGCTGGGTTTACCTGACCGCTCTTGTCCTGGAATCAGAAGCCACCAGTGTTGAGTAGTGATGTGTCAGTGTCCCCACAGGAGTGGATGGAGGGTTAGCGTGCGTCTTTCCTCACAGCTGCAGAATGCAGCACTCGAGGTAACACACTGATTCATGGTGTACAACCAGACACATTCCTGCAGGAATTAGTAAACAGCTGTTTCTCCTTTTTACTTCCGAACTGCACACAAAGGGACACGCCTTCGCTCTTTTCATTTATAATGAATTTTAATCACTACTACAGGTGTCAAAAAAAATGGCGAAACAAGCTTGTGTCTCGTGGAAGAAATAAGAGTGCCAGATGCCAAGAGTTGTTTCCAGCCTGTGATTAAAAGCATTGTTTTGGTACACTTCACAGGTAATTAGGGTGCAGCTGTTTCAAGTCCCAGTTCCACACAGCACAGATGAAGATTTGTTCCTCTTCTGTTATAGAGCCGCGCAGAAGGAAATGCAGGCCACAGCAACACACCCTGCTAACTCTCCTCACCAAAAGCACTGGAAATACACTTTTGGTTTTGTTTTTCTTTTTTCATTTGTGCAGTCCTGTGCATGGGGAGATGGGTTCAGAGACGAGCTGAATGTGTTTCACTGGGGACCCCGTGCAGCTGTACAGATTGGCAGAGTTGAAGGTCTGGTCAGTTCTAATACAGACTGGAGGGTGACCAGTCCACTGTCCACAGTGCAGAGAGGCTTGAAAGGACAGTACAGTGCAGTACAGTGCATCACAAAAGTAAAACCAAAATGAACTCAAGTCAGACCCAAACTTCTTTCCAAGGACGTGCTGAATCTGGGGCTGTTTTAATAGTGTTTGAATTTGACGTTTACCTTTCAGCTTTTTTGTTTGTGTGAGTAATAATAATTTTGTGGTGTTGCGCTGGGTTCCTGGTGCAGGGACAGGTTTCTGGAAGCTGCTCTCTGCTGTTTCTCTTTCCGGCTGGGAGAGCTCCAGGAGGCTGACTGAGAGGTGCGAAGAGTAAATAATAACATGCACTGTGCTGTCGAGCAACTAACAGGTGAGAAAGCTGCGCTAGCACCTCCATAGGAAAGGGATTCGAGAATACAAAGCAGCACCTTCGCTAATGGGAATTGAATGGAATGAGAGAGACAGAGGCTGGCAGATATCATTATCAGATACAATACATGGGAAATATGGATGGATGATCCATCTAAACAGCTCTTCACAGACTGGCTTGGGTACATACAAGATGCATGTTTTACTATTTTTATTTATTTATTTATTTATTTTTTTAAGTAATATCTTCCATAATTATCTGGGTGTATTCTTGGATTTTCAGTTTTAAAGGCTTACAAGAAATTTGTTAAGACACTTTGGGCCTCATTTACTACAGGCTCTTAAAAGTAGCCATAAGACATGTGTTAACACAATCCCGCAACACGCGTCTTAAAACTAGAAAGAAGCTGGTATTTACTAATGTGAATGCTGCTTATTAAGACGCGTGCTATGGAAATCATTAGAATATTAAGACATGCCTTATCACGGAAGATAAGGCGCGTCTTAATGAAATGACGACACAGGGGCCACTGACTATAAAGGAATGAGCAGAGATTGAGTTCTGCATTTGTCAGTTCTTCACTTTTACTAAATATATGTATTAAATACTCTATAATGGCATTTGAAGGCAGGATCGCAAAAATAAATAAATAAATAAAAGGTTATAAACAATCCTACCTGGGCTGTACAGTATATATAAAAAGCATTTTGTTTATACAGTAGGCTATAGTAGCCTAGTCTGCAGCCCACAGGCTACATTAACTGTGAATACAATGAAGTATGGAGCTGGCATTTAGACCAGGTGGCATATTTCAGCGATGAACGCATTTCTGTTCATTGAAATGCCGTTATCGTGTTTTACAACGTGGCTCTCGCAGACACTAATTGCAAGAAATACACAGGTAACAATAACTACGAGTAACTATACTGTACATAGCCTACTGTATAATCTATTGTAGCTAGACAAAGAATCATTTAGTTCAGAAAAGTGCAAATGGGTTACGCTGTGAAGGTACAGAATTATCTGCACAGAAGTAAAAGCAGGTATGCAGAAGGTACCCCAGTGCCAGCCGACACATGGAGGAAAAAAATGGCACTGTGTGCAGGTATGTGATTTAGGAGAACACTTCCTTCTTTGATATTATGAGCTGTTGTGATTGCAAACCCAATTCCCTTGATTTATTTATATTACCGTGTTTCAATGTCTGTATGAACGCAGTTATGACCATTTTAGTTTTTTTGCATAGTAAGCTTTGGCATGCTTTGTATGTCTATAGGCAACATAAACACATTTATTTTCAATGTCCTGTTACTTATTTTGTTTGTACAGTTTTATTTAATCATAATATACCTGTATATAGACGCATTTCTGTTCAAAAGTTGTTTTTCTTTCTTTATTTTATGCAGTCGGCTGGCATATGTGCATTTTAGTATATAAACACACTTATTTTAACATGAATCTTACTTATTTCCAGTTTCGGATGTGTAGTATCGTACATACATATACCTATACCTGCACCTTGTGCTGACAGACAGCTTTAAGACGGATCTCGGCTCGTAACACCTGCTTTGCATCACTGCTACCTAGCATGCGATTTAAGGTGTGCTTCATGGTTAGCACAGTTTAGTAAATATTGTCTGAATATCATTAGCCTCATTAGTGCTCTCATGCCACTTCATTTGACTACATCACCATGCAGTTTGCATATTCATCAGATGCTAATGTACCCATCGTGTTATTTTTAAGGCGTGCGTGCTAACTCATGTCTTATGCTTTAAGTCACACTTTATCGTGGTTGATAAATACGGGATTATCTAGCACGCACCTTATCCTTGGATAACACGTGTGTTATGACATAAGAACCTTTGTAAATGAGGCCCGTTGTGTTGAAGGTGAAGGCAAGTTTCACATGTTGCTGTGTTTCTTCATTAGTACACAGTGAAGCGCTCCACTGAGTCCGGGACTAAAGGTTTCCTGAAAGGAAGCAGAGATGGTATCTGCTTCCTCCAGGATCCTGTATAAGGTGTTCACAGCAGCATTTCCTAATCTTAATAATTACATGCACACTGCCGCTAGGATGTTCGGCTATTTCCATATCAGCCATCTTGGGTTGCTGAGTGAAGTGGAGAGCCAGCCTGCACTGGAAGAGGTTGAGAGGTTGACAGGAATAGACTCTGAGGTTCAATCAGGCGTTTCTAAGTGAACAAACCTTTTGCATGCATTATTCCCTTGAACTTCAACACAAGAGGCTGTGGTGAGACTGGTCAGGCTCTTCAGAAATACAAATCCAATGCCCCAATTAATACATTAGCAGTGACAGGGTGCTGTGCTTTCCCCGGCTGTGAATGACAGTTGCCATCTCTCTGTACAGCAGCCCCTTGGGTATTGAGCAGGGGCTCAGGGTGAAGGTCGCCGGCTGGAAATTACAGGGCTCATGTCTGTTAATTTGGAAATGATTGCCGGGTTCAAAAGAGATAAAAGCAGGATCCAAATGCTCCTGACGTGTTTGTGCGTGGATTCTGAGCTCTGCTGTTGTTTTCTCCATTTCTTTCTAATTTAACTTTTTCATTGAAATTTTTTTATCCATTTAATACTCTTGCCAAGCCCCAGCAGACAGATGACAAAAGCTGTCTAAAAGCCATGTGATCTTCCATTTCAGAACAGCCCCTCTTCAGTGGATTAGCCATTTTTAATGACTGTAATCTCCGTCTTTTTCAAAAGTGATTTTTCACATTCTGTTGCATGCAGAGGATTTCATTAGCATTAATAGATTTATAATTCGAAGAATGACCAGTCGTGCCAGGTTTTTTTTTTTTTTTTTTCCTTTCCTTCTTTTCAAAATATAAGCTGCTGCTGCTGCTGCCTTTATTACATGGATCTCATGACAGTGAACTCCGGTCCTGGGAGAATGCTCGTTTACCAATCATGTGCTGTTGCTCAAGAAGGAAATATTCTGAATGGCTGTAATAGGCTGGACTCTTCAGTGGTGTCTGTGTGTGCGTGTGTGTAGTTTCTTGTGCTAGGTACAGGCCTGATGTCTATCTTTGTGGAGTATTTGTTACAGCGCTTGTAATAAGAGTAATGAAGATTAGAATAATAAAGTGATGATTTCCCTGCAATAACACTTCTTTTCAGTATTACTGGGATGATGTCTTTAATTCTTGATGTAAATAAAAGCCGTTCTTCATAAATCACATACATGTATAAATCAATTATAAATACAGATTCCCATTTACTATATTTGCAATCTGGATGTACATCACTCCAAAAGCCCTGAAGCATGGGCCATGTGCATTAACAGTTCCTCACATACTGAACCCTAGCAGAAAGAAGCATTTGTTTTTCTTTCGTGACAAATTCAACATCTGTAATGTTTAACTCACACAAAGGTCTCCCAGTACTGCATTTCCTTGTCCGTTCTGATAAGATGCTCATCCATGTGTTATCGTATTACCGTCTAAGAAAGAAAACTGATTCTGTTCTTGAGGGGTGGTGGATACAAGACAAAAAAAAACACGTGTCCTTATTTGACAGGCACTGAGGGAATTTCTTTTTTCCCTCTTTTGGTTAATTTGCCCTCTTTTCTTGGTTGCAGATGGTGATGACGACCCTCAGCTCTCCTGGGGGGCTTCCTCGCCCTCCTGCAAAGATGTGGCATCGCCCTCCCAGATGCTCGGGGACGGCTGTGACCTGGGCATGGGGGATGAGGAAGGGGGCACGGGCTTGCCCTATCCGTGCCAGTTCTGCGACAAGTCCTTCAGCCGCCTGAGCTACCTGAAGCGTCACGAGCAGATCCACAGCGACAAGCTGCCCTTCAAGTGCACCTACTGCAGCCGGCTGTTCAAGCACAAGCGGAGCCGAGACCGCCACGTCAAGCTGCACACCGGGGACAAGAAGTACCACTGCCACGAGTGCGAGGCCGCCTTCTCACGCAGCGACCACCTCAAGATCCACCTGAAGACCCACAGCTCCAGCAAGCCCTTCAAGTGTACTGTGTGCAAGAGGGGCTTCTCTTCCACCAGCTCCCTGCAGAGCCACATGCAGGCCCACAAGAAGAACAAGCAGCACGTGGAGCGGGCTGAGAAGGACATCAACATGAAGGACGACTTCTTCATGTGCGACTACTGCGAGGAGACCTTCAGCCAGACGGACGAGCTGGAGAAGCACGTGCTGGACCACCACCCCCAGCTCTCGGAGAAGGCTGACCTGCAGTGCATCCACTGCCCTGAGGTATTTTCAGACGAGAGCTCCCTGCTCAGTCACATCGACCAGACGCACGCCAACAAGAAGCACAAGTGCCCCATGTGCCCGGAACAGTTCTCCTCTGTGGAGGATGTCTACTGCCACCTGGACAGCCACAGGCAGCCAGACTCCAGCAACCACAGTATCAGCCCCGACCCTGTGCTGGGCAGTGTGGCTTCCATGAGCAGCGCCACACCAGATTCTAGCGCGTCTGTGGAAAGAGGGTCCACTCCCGACTCCACCTTGAAACCTTCCAGAGCAGCCAGGAAGCTGACCTCAGGTGAACAGGAGGAGAGCCTAACCTGGCCGACTAAGATCACCTTCAGCTGCCCCTATTGCTCCAAGCGGGACTTCAACAGCCTGGCTGTCCTGGAGATCCACCTCAAGACCATCCATGCCGATAAGCCCCAGCAGAGCCACACATGCCAGATCTGCCTAGACTCGCTGCCCACCCTGTACAACCTGAACGAGCATGTCCGTAAAGCCCACCGTACCAGCAACGCCTTCCCTGTGCTGCAGTTCAGCAATGTCTCTGCCTTTCACTGCAACTACTGCCCAGAGACCTTCACTGACATCAACAGCTTGCAGGAGCACATCCGGGTGACCCACTGCATCCCCAGCTCTGCCCCCACCCTTGAGGGGAACCACGCATTTTTCTGCAATCAGTGTTCCATGGGCTTCCTGACAGAGTCCTCCCTCACGGAGCACATCCAGCAAATTCACTGCAACGTGGCCAGCTCCAAGCTGGAGTCGCCGGTTGTTCAGCCTTCACAGTCCTTCATGGAGGTCTACTCCTGTCCTTACTGCACCAACTCGCCCATCTTTGGTTCCATCCTGAAGCTCACGAAGCACATTAAGGAGAACCACAAGAACATCCCGCTGGCCAACAACAAGAGGGCAAAGGCAGAACACAGCCCGGTGTCATCGGACGTGGAGGTGTCCTCCCCGAAGAGGCAGAGGCTTGGAGCTAACGCCACCCCAGGATCCAATGGGGAGTACCCGTGCAACCAGTGTGATCTCAAGTTTGCCACCTTTGACGGCTTCCAGACTCACCTGAAGTCTCACCTGGAGTTACTCCTGAGGAAGCAGTCCTGCCCCCAGTGTAAAGAGGACTTTGACTCCCAAGAGTCTTTGCTCCAGCACCTGACGGTCCACTACATGACCACATCCACCCACTATGTCTGCGAGAGCTGCGACAAGCAGTTCTCCTCAGTGGATGACCTGCAGAAGCACCTGCTGGACATGCACACCTTCGTCCTGTACCACTGCACTCTCTGCCAAGAGGTCTTTGACTCTAAGGTCTCCATCCAGGTGCACTTGGCTGTGAAGCACAGCAACGAGAAGAAGATGTACCGGTGCACAGCCTGCAATTGGGACTTCCGCAAAGAGACAGACCTCCAGCTGCACGTCAAGCACAGCCACCTGGGCAACCCGACCAAGGCCCGCAAGTGCATCTTCTGCGGGGAGATGTTTGGCACTGAGGTGGAACTGCAGTGCCACATCACCACTCACAGCAAGAAGTACAACTGCAGGTTTTGCAGCAAGGCCTTCAACGCCATCACCCTCCTGGAAAAGCACCTGCGGGAGAAGCACTGCGTCTTTGAGAACAGCAACAGCCAGAACGGCACCCCTAATGGAGTGCCCCCTGTCAGCAAGAGGACAGAGGCTGCAGACCTCCAGAACATGCTGATGAAGAGCCAGGAGACGGCCAATAGCCACGAAGCCAGCGAGGACGACATGGACTCCTCTGAGCCCATGTATGGCTGCGACATCTGCGGGGCCGCTTACACCATGGAGGCCCTGCTTCAGAACCACAGACTGCGGGATCACAACATCCAGCCTGGGGAAGACGACTGCAGGAGGAAGAAAGCGGAGTTCATCAAAGGGAACCACAAGTGCAACATTTGCTCCAGGACATTTTTCTCAGAGAACGGCCTCAGGGAGCATGTGCAGACTCACCGAGGCCCTGCCAAGCATTACATGTGCCCTATTTGCGGGGAGCGTTTCCCTTCCCTCCTCACGCTCACGGAACACAAGGTGACCCACAGCAAGAGCCTGGACACTGGCACCTGTCGCATCTGCAAGATGCCCCTGCAAAGCGAGGAGGAGTTCATAGAGCACTGCCAGATGCACCCGGACCTCCGCAATTCCCTCACAGGCTTCCGGTGTGTGGTATGCATGCAGACGGTTACCTCCACCCTGGAGCTGAAGATCCATGGCACCTTCCACATGCAGAAGCTGGCGAGCAGTTCTGCCTCCTCGTCTCCCAACGGACAGCTCCAGAAGCTCTACAAGTGTGCTCTGTGCTTGAAGGAGTTCAAGAACAAACAGGACTTGGTCAAACTTGATGTCAATGGCCTGCCCTACGGCCTGTGCGCTGGCTGCATGAACAGAGGCACTAATGGACAATCGTCAAGCGGAACCCTGCAGGAGCCCAGCGAAAAGCCTGTCGCCGGACTCCGGTGCCCGGAGTGTGCAGTCAAGTTTGAAACACTAGAAGACTTGGAGAGCCACATCCAGCTGGATCACCGGGAGATGACCCCTGAAACTAGCAGCCAGAAGAAGGTTCCTGAGACCTCGCCAGCCCCTAAAGTGAGTACACAACCTCCAAGTGATTCATAAAATGTGTAAAAGTCATTGCTGAAGCAACATCCTAGGGGTGTGCTGATGCTCGGACTCGGAATTGCCTTTATCGGCGTGTGTTAAATAAATACATTCATTCACGTGCTGATTTCAAAACAAGATAATGTGTCCTGCCCTTTTTCACTACACCGGAGTATCAATCAATGGTAATTAACTTCCACACTGAGTGTTTTTAAAAGCGGTTTGGAAGTGAATTTTCCTCTCATCCGGGGCGCTGATATGTTTACTGTCATACCGATGCTGTAAGTCATTGCCTTTTGATTGGTACTACAACTTACCTTCAGAATTCTTCTGGGGTGGGAGGAATTTGATTAAACTAAATTAGATCTAGAATTAAACACATTTTGTATGTTTATTTTGTATTTCAACACAATTGATTACATCTTGAACCACTCTTTATTTATTTTTTTTAATGAACAATTCTGCTGGATTTCTTCATTACACAGGGAATATTGTGCACTCAGCCAAACAATCAGGCTGCAAGTCCACCACAGGGTACTGCGGAGATGTTTCTTTGAATATTATTCTAATATATATATATATATATATATATATATATATATATATATATATATATATATATATATATAAAATCTATCAAACATAGAACTTCACATGTGTTTAAAAAAAAAAAAAAAAAAGGGGAGTAGGCTTAAATCGTACTACACAACGATGTGCTACAACTGTCCTTACAATGAGTAGAGCAAACATAAACAACATGTGTTGTACTTGCAGTCAATTCTAAAGAACACATTTTTAAAATAAGAAATTGTCCAACGTTGTCTGCTTTTTACAATGTACCACCTCCCACTGTAAATCCATCTCAATTTTGCGTGCATCTTCGTAGCCACTTTCAAAGCCACGATTCTGCCTCAGTCTGCCAGAAATACGCAGTTGTGAAGTCAGTGTGTTATAAAAGCTGCATGAAGCATGCACACAAATCATGCAAGTGCGCTCTGTAGCACTGGCAGCTAGTAATAAAGCTGTCAATGAGCGGCATGCAGTTGCTAATATCAGAATTCCATTAACATTAAAGTCTATGCGATGGGATTGGTTCCTGGGAAAATGTTGTTAATAACTGAAAGTTATCTTTATGAGGGTTGCTAATAATCGGCATCTACTGTGTGAATTAAAAAAGAACAAGAGCTCAACATTTCTCGTCTTAGCCATTGCATTTCTGACGTTGCATCTTACAATAAATCTAGTGCTAGCAGCTCTGCAGTTTATTGAAGGCAAAGGCTGGCACTAACACTTGTCAATTTGAATGTGTTTGACACTGCAGTTTATTGAAGGTAAAGGCTGACACTAGCACTTGTCAATTTGAATGTGTTTAACACTGCAGTTTATTGAAGGTAAAGGCTGTCACTAACACTTGTCAATTTGAATGTGTTTGACAGAAAAAGACATATCAGTGCATCAAGTGCCAGACGACCTTTGAGACGGAGCGGGAGATCCAGATCCACGTGGCCAATCACATGATCGGTGAGTGCGCGCTCACTTCCTGTTCTTATATTGATTTCAACTCATTTATCTCTGCAGGTCTTCTTTGTAGGCTCAAAGTAGCAGATGTATCATTCCCTTTTTATTACCAGTCATTTCTGGTCAGGCTTCTGCAAAGCATAGTAGGTCAGGATTGCTCGTGTTCACTGAATGAAGAGAATGAAGATACTTCTTGGCAGATTTCAATTCTTTTCCAGCGTTCTTGTGGTGTGTGCAACTGTAAACTGCTGGAGCCCACTCCTGGCTCGTCTCCCTGAAGGACTATATTACTGAGTAACATGATCAAGTTTAAAAGGGTTGTTGTAACCCTTGGGGCTCCAGCCTCTCCATCAGTTTTTAAAACAATGTGTGCCCTCTTCCACGGTTTGAAATGACAGCGCGGTTCTGCCACTGTTTGAAATGACAGCGCGGTTCTGCCACTGTTTGAAATGACAGCGCGGTTCTGCCACTGTTTGAAATGACAGCGTGGTTCTTCCACTGTTTGAAATTAATTTATAAAATGTATTTTTTGAAAGAATTTGTAAGAAGTGCTTTTTTGAAAATTGTAAACATCAAACGCAAACGTTGAATGAACAAAACCAACATTTGATGTAGTTGTTTCCTCACCGCTGGGAGCCTGTTGTTTTACAGCCTCTGCTTACAGTGTAATGCAGCAGTTGTGGGTGCAAAAGCCAAATTGTTTGACAATTCTATTCACCCTTTCTTTGTCTGATTGAGCCTGCTTTAACCTTTTGAGTCTCGCGTGTGGAATGTCACAAAGGTGTCATTTTTTCATCTCTGTAACATTGCTCAACTATGACCTATTTTCTCTCGCTGATGTGGAGACGCTAGTACATGCCTTTGTCTCTTCTCCACTTCATTATTGCAATGCCTTGCTTGCGGGTGCATCAAAAATTCTCTCAGTAGGCTACAGTATAGCTGTAGAATTCTGCAGCTAGAGTTTAACAAAAACCTGTGAGCATAGAACACCTGTTCTGTCATTTATTATTACTGCACTGGCTGCCTGTTAGGAGGAGGGTTGATTTTAAAATCTTATTGTTGACCTATAAAGCCTTGAATGGTCTGGCTCCAAGTTACATTTCAGACCTTGTAACTAGCTGTATTCCTGTGCGTAACTTGCGATCTGCAGCCTGTGGACTGTTAAGTGTCTATAACCAGGCTCTGCTCTGTGGGTGAAAGGGCATGTTGCAGTTACACACCTAGGTTCTGGAAATCTCTTCCTCCTTAAAATCAAGAACTCTGGAGGTGTTGGTAGTTTTAAAGCACGACTGAAAGATTGTAGATGTACTACATGAAAAATAATATATAAAATAGATTATTGTTATCAATAATAATAATAATAATAATAATAATAATAATAATAATAATAATAATAATAATGTCATCATCATAAACACTGCCACACAGGCATTCTCTTATACTGTTTTCTTGGATTTAAATTTGTCATTTGTTTACAGCAATTATTAAGAAAAAATAAAAATCAGTTCTTCGGCATGACCTCTTAAATCAAAAGTATTAAAAATCACATAAAATATTGAGATACAATGTTGGGGAAATCCATTGTAATACATGATTTGGGGGTGTGCTTCACCCCAACATCACGAGAGGGTTTATATAACTAAGAGCTGGGGATGTGGATGATGTCAAGTTTTATGGGTTCTGTTTCCAAGCGCGGTTTGTCATCCGTATAATCAGGTGAAGTATATTCATAACTCATTTTAATAATATTTTTTAATGATTTAATAATTCCGTTTTCCCTGTTTTTCTTTATTCAGGCGTTTGGCAGCTTGGGTAATCGCTGTTCAGTTTTCTTCACTGCTCCTTTGCAGATGCTTTGAAAACATTCCTAATCTTTTTGTACATATTCATATTTAGCTTTCATCACAGTTTTTGTGTGCATGATGATAAAGGATCTTGCAGTTTGCCCCAACACCCCCCACCCCCTCCCACAAACACCTACTTCAGTTATGATTGCACTTGTTTCAATGTCTTCCTGATATTTTTATATTTATTCATGTGCCGGAGCTGTTGATAAAACACCTTTCCTGCAGCAGTAGTTTGAGCTTTGACAGTGATTGTCAAGATGTGATACCCTCACCCCTCCTTAACACTAGCCTGGCACCGCATCTCAATCAATTCACAGCCTTCCTGCATCTGCTAACGACGATGCCACCCGGAGCCCAAACCGCTTTCTCTCTGACATCCGTCAGGAGCTTTCTTTTTTCTTTTCTTTTCCTTGTTACATTTATTATTATTATTATTATTATTATTATTATTATTATTATTGTTCTTACCTGTCACATCATTAACCTTGAAAAACAGAAAGTGCCCGTTCTGAGTCGAATGCAAGTCCGCAGCGTTTAAAAAAAAAAAAAATACATACTGTGTATATAAAACCTGAAATAAATACCAGCCGCACTTGACTCAAAAGGAGTATAGGAAACACACATAATAGCAGTGGTTTCTAGCCCTGATGCAGAATGACCTGTGAAGCCTATTTGGTAGGAGGCAGCGAGGTTGAAATGTATCATAACCATCTCCAGCATGACGCCTGCTGGCAGTGCATGTCTAGCAAGCCCTGTGCACGACTTAATAAGTAAACACTGCCAAGAGCTCACCTGCTTTGACATGCATTATTGTTTGTGTGTCATTTGTGATGGATTTGAAAATGGAGGTCTGTGTTGTGTGTATGGAATTCATCTGCAAAGCAGCAAAGTAGAGCTGTGTGCAAGCAGGCTTTTAATACACTGGAAAGCGCTGTGTGCAAGCAGGCTTTTACACCACTGGAAAGCGCTGCGTGCAAGCAGGCTTTTACACCACTGGAAAGCGCTGTGTGCAAGCAGGCTTTTACACCACTGGAAAGCACTGTGTGCAAGCAGGCTTTTACACCACTGGAAAGCACTGTGTGCAAGCAGGCTTTTAATACACTGGAAAGCACTGTGTGCAAGCAGGCTTTTACACCACTGGAAAGCGCTGTGTGCAAGCAGGCTTTTACACCACTGGAAAGCGCTGCGTGCAAGCAGGCTTTTACACCACTGGAAAGCACTGTGTGCAAGCAGGCTTTTAATACACTGGAAAGCACTGTGTGCAAGCAGGCTTTTACACCACTGGAAAGCGCTGTGTGCAAGCAGGCTTTTACACCACTGGAAAGCGCTGCGTGCAAGCAGGCTTTTACACCACTGGAAAGCACTGTGTGCAAGCAGGCTTTTACACCACTGGAAAGCACTGTGTGCAAGCAGGCTTTTACACCACTGGAAAGCACTGTGTGCAAGCAGGCTTTTACACCACTGGAAAGCACTGTGTGCAAGCAGGCTTTTACACCACTGGAAAGCGCTGTGTGCAAGCAGGCTTTTACACCACTGGAAAGTGCTGTGTGCAAGCAGGCTTTTACACCACTGGAAAGCGCTGTGTGCAAGCAGGCTTTTAATACACTGGAAAGCGCTGTGTGCAAGCAGGCTTTTAATACACTGGAAAGCGCTGTGTGCAAGCAGGCTTTTAATACACTGGAAAGCGCTGTGTGCAAGCAGGCTTTTACACCACTGGAAAGCGCTGTGTGCAAGCAGGCTTTTAATACACTGGAAAGCGCTGTGTGCAAGCAGGCTTTTAATACACTGGAAAGCGCTGTGTGCAAGCAGGCTTTTACACCACTGGAAAGCACTGTGTGCAAGCAGGCTTTTACACCACTGGAAAGCGCTGTGTGCAAGCAGGCTTTTACACCACTGGAAAGCACTGTGTGCAAGCAGGCTTTTACACCACTAGAAAGCACTGTGTGCAAGCAGGCTTTTACACCACTGGAAAGCGCTGTGTGCAAGCAGGCTTTTACACCACTGGAAAGTGCTGTGTGCAAGCAGGCTTTTACACCACTGGAAAGCGCTGTGTGCAAGCAGGCTTTTACACCACTGGAAAGCGCTGTGTGCAAGCAGGCTTTTACTACACTGGAAAGCACTGTGTGCAAGCAGGCTTTTACTACACTGGAAAGCACTGTGTGCAAGCAGGCTTTTACTACACTGGAAAACGCTGTGTGCAAGCAGGCTTTTACTACACTGGAAAGAGCTGTGTGCAAGCAGGCTTTTACTACACTGGAAAGAGCTGTGTGCAAGCAGGCTTTTACTACACTGGAAAGAGCTGTGTGCAAGCAGGCTTTTACTACACTGGAAAGAGCTGTGTGCAAGCAGGCTTTTACTACACTGCAAAGTCTGCATCAGGTGTTGCATGAGTTCATCCACCCCGAGTTATTCTCTAAGATACCTCCTAGAAAAAAATACAAAACAAGAGGTGCAATCTTTTAAGAGGAGTAATCGCTGGTGAATTGGGCACACAGGGTCCGCTCTGCATTCTCACTACCCTTCCCTCTTCATGAGTCTCCTAAAGACACAGTGTAGCAATTGTAAAACAAAAACAGAGAGTACATTTTAGTGTCAGTGTAACTCACATGTTGTTAAATTTCATCCGAGGTCTTGTTTTACACTAATATCTGCCTGAGTTACCCTCGGCTGCTGGTCACTTTGGCTTCCATGTGGCATTCCCGCTTCCCAGCAGCCTGAAAGTTCCACCCTACTGGTGACTGACAGCTGGGCTCGACAGACTGCTGTGCACCTGGTGGGCTCTTGGAGGGACAGAGAGACAATTATGCCCCTCCCCCCTCTCCCTTCTCTGCCGTCTCCACTCTCCCCTTTACCCTGCACACGCAGCTGTTTATGATTTTGCATTCCGTCAGCTTGCTACTGTAGCAGATTGCCAGTGGTGATGATGAATGCAACCCCCTGTGTGTTTGCCGTCACTACTTTGGCAGTGGAATTGTATTGGCCAGAGGGGGTGTGTTTTCTGTTTGCCATGTAATCTGAGCTAGAGCTGCTAACAATGTTGCTTTCCAATGTTAAAAAAGCTAAATCCTCCAAGCTGTTGAGGACATGCTAATACGAGGGAGGGACGGTCGGTACTTGACTTGCACTGACGTTCAGTTGGTTCATAACAGAAGAGGGCATAGTTCAGTGTCTATACAACCCTGTAAACTGTGCATAAAATAACACAGGCTCTCTAAAGCTACTGCAAGGAAGAGTTCAGATGGACCTTATGTCTGCCTCTAAACCAGATATGAATCTGTCATCATTTATCCCCCTCACACTCGCGCGCACTCATACTCACACGCACACGCACACTCACACTCACACGCACACGCACACGCACACTCACGCACAAGCAGGCGTTTGTACATAAGTTAAGCCTTGTCTGCTTTCAGATCTTGAAAGTAATGTGAGCCTTGTTTAAACGGACATTTTAAAATGCAAACAGCCAGCTTGTTTCTGTTTTAATTTTCCCAGTGCTGCGTTGATGCAAGGAAAAGATTTTTAGAGACGGGTTTGACAGGAATCCTGAATATATCCTAACATGGCCTGAAGCATGAGTTTAACAAAATAGAGTGAAACATGCAAGAATATCAAGTTGAATTTCTTGCAAAGGAACGCGGCTTCAGAACTAGGCTGTCAACTCTCACAAATGTTATTTAGACACGGGTGTGATTGCATCCGTTTTACTCCTGCAAACAAGAACCGTCACTGAGAGATGAATAGAATGGGAATGTTTTTAGCTCTCCAGTCGTCTTGAGTCTGAAGCAAAATGAACTAATGCTGTTGTCTTTCATTGTGCTACAGCCTTGGCAGATAAACTACTGCATCTTGGTCATTTGAAAAGCTGGTAGTCTGGCAGTAAGCGATTCAGACCCCTGTGAAATGAGGGTTGAGTGCTGTGCTTTTTTTTCCTTGTTTTGCAGTAGCAATCAATGTTAGCTTGTCCGTTATAAAACAAAGACATCCACTGGAGTTTCAGAATCTTGTGTGCTACAGCTAGTAGACAGGAGACAGGAGGAGCACTGGCTGGAACCTCAAGATACTTCTGCTGGAGATCCAAGACACAGGAGGAGCACTGGCTAGAACCTCAAGATAATTCTGCTGGAGATCCAGGCTGGAATGAAGGGGATGTTTTTGTTCCAGGATCTTGGTACCATGAGTCTTGTACCTTGTACCAATTTGTGACAGAGCTTTAAAATCTGCACTTCAGTACAGCAGCCCTGTGTTGGGAGGCATCCTTAATGCAGATGCTTTTTTAAATTTGCAGACAGATGAAGTCTTCCTTCTTAGTTCCATTTTTGACTTGTCGTTGCATAGAGCTTTGTATGCAAGCTTTGTCTAGTTGCTGGCCCATGACATAGTTGGTGTAGCAGGTCTTCAGTAGTGCTCTGTGGCATCCCAGATTCAACACTCCCAAACTCCTCTGTTTGTGAGGGTTAATCTGCTGCAGGGGATTCAGAAATCTCACAAGCTAAAAGTGTGACCTTGGATAAAGCCTGCTGCTCCTGCACTGACATGCAGGGAGAAGAAGCTAAACTTTGAATTGAATTGACTCAGTCAGACGAGACAAATATTATCTTCTTTTTTTATTTATTTATTTTTTTTCAATTTGGAATCAGCAATTATTTTTTCTCATTTTCTCCCCAATTTGGAAAGCCCAATTATTTTATTTCAACCCGGCTCGCCGCTGAGATGAAGATGGACACACGCGTCCTCTGAAATGTGTGCCGTCAGCCGCCCGCTTCATTTCACTGTGCAGGCCCACCATGCAGCCACCTCGGAGCTACAACGTTGGAGGACCACGCAGCTCCGGGCAACTTACAGGCAGGTCCGCAGGTGCCAAGCCAGTCTACAGGGGTCGCTGGTGTGCGGTGAGCCAAGGACACCCTGGCCGACCTAAGCCCTCCCCACCCGGGTGGCACTCGGCCAATTGTGCGCCGCCTCCTGGGAACCCCTGTCCACGGTCGGCAGTGGAATAGCCTGGACTTGAACCGAATGCGCCACTCGGGAGCCCCCACAAATCTCTTTTTTTTTTTTTTTTTTTTGGATACAAACAATGTGTGCAGATGTGCTCAGACAGTGTAGTTTGTAAGCAGCACCATTGGTGCTACTGTGGTAAAATGATGGGTATAGAAGTGATACGCAGTTATGTAAATGTTTTTTAGGTTAAGAAAACATATTTAATAAAAGTTTAATTTGGACATTATGGATTCAGTGCATGCAAGCTGCTATTAGGTTGTTATTATTGCTGCTGCTGTATCCAGCCTTTTAACATGCTAGAATCATCATCATCATCATCATCATCATCATCATCATCATCATCATCATCATCATCAGCAGCAGCATCAGCAGCGCTGGTTCTCCTTGCAGACTGCTTATAATACGATGGGCTGAAGCACTGATCATGAATTGCATATTGATGATATGCCTCCAAGCCTTTGAAATCATAATAATTTTTAAATAAAGTACAAAACACATGGAGTTGGAAGGGAGGCATTTTAGCACTGATATATGATGTGCAATTTGCAATTTGGCTTAAAGGAGCAGAACACCTTTTTTTATTTAGGTTGTAAAATTTCCCAGTGAATAGAGACGGCTGCTGCTTTCATTCATTTAAATATCACTATTTAAATGAATGTGTGTGTGTGTGAATATATATATATAATATATATAAACTTTTTGAACATTACATTTGCTTAACGACTAGTAACCTAAAGGCATAAGAAGTTGTACTGTTGGGTGTTTGATTTTTTTAATTGTAAATTAATTGCAGTAAACTAAACCACAACGTATAAAGACGATGGCCAGGCTCTTTAAGGTAAATATGCTGGTATATTTTAATTAAAAAAAAATAAAAAATATATTTTAAAAATATATGCTTCAATTGTTAGTTTATCATGAGAACCAAAAAAAAAAAAAAAAAAAAGTAAGTGTGTTGGATAAAGGTCAATACCGTGCACACACCCCGGATCCTTTCCAGAGAAGCTCGCCGATCAGTATGTGTAACTCATCCAGGATTAAAGAGAACAGGAAAAGCACCCTGGCTACATACACACCTGCAGATGCGCCTATCTGGCACTGTGACTGTAAAGTCAATACTTATTTATTTGAGACAAAAGAACATGGGCTGTGATGTGATAGATGCTATAAACTCACACTTTTTGTATGTTGCAGTTCCTTGACGTCACGTGTGTGTTTAGTTTTTTAGAAGCCATTTAAACCCCCCTCAGTGACCCTCTTTGTAGATCCTGTACAGGAAACTCAGGCCAGCGCCTCATTCCTCTTTGTGAGAGAGAGCGTGACCGTGTCTTCTTGTGCAAAACCCTGATTATTGTGAGGAGAGTACACTTCGTTGTAAAATGAGTGCGTACAGTGTTTAAGCACTGGCTGCCTGTGGTTTTTTGTCTGCATACAGTTTAGATGACTACAACAAGCTTAAGAAATAAAAACTCCCTAAGGTTAACCACTCCGGTTATTTTTAGCAAGGCAAAATGCTTGCTCAGTCAGAAACACTGGTGACCATTACTTAGTGCAGCTCTCTGAACGTTTCAGGGCACCCTTGGGTAGCGCAATCCCCGCTGTGTATTTAATCACAATCTGTTTTTCATTTAGATTTTCATTTTAGAACCTGTTTATCATCTACTGCAGGCTTTTATATCTGTAGATATTGTTTTCATTGGTGTGCAGTTTTTTGTTGAGGGGTAGGGTGTGTGTGTGGGGTGTGTGTGGGGGGTGGGTGGGGGGGGGGGTGTCCTTATAGAGTTCAAGAGCACAATGGAAAACAATAAAAACAATAGGAAAAGAGCCAGAGCACACAAAGATGAAAGGCAAGATCAACTTGAAGCAAAAGCAGCAGTTTACAGTGAATACTTGCACCATACTTGTGCATGTTGAGAATGCATTCTGAAACCCCTCTTGGACAGACTGTATAGCTCTGAGGGTCTCATGTTTCTTTCTCCAGTCTCTATATAGCCTGTCTCCCACATGCTTGCTTCTCTAAATGATCTTTTACTGCCATTGCTTTTTGCTTGTACTCAAGCTGGACGGTGCAAGCCCTGTATGTGGAGGTTGTGGTGGTGGGAGTGCAAGTTGGGTTCTTGCAGTGCAATTCTACAGTGCGTGCAGGGGTCAGGTCAGCACTCTACTGCATGGGAAATGTGTGGAACTGGCTTTTTCAGGACCAGACTCAACAGCAATATGCAAAATGCATCCAGCTGATGTTGGGTGAACCAGCCTTGAACTAACTGACCTCCTTTCTGTACCAGAAGTAAATATTCTGTTTGGATTTGTCGATCTTGCAATTGCATCAGTCCACTAAAATGAGGTCCTTTTAGAACTGTTCTAGAGCAAACACTGTAGAGTACAATGATGCCTCCATTCCTTGTCATGCAGTAAGCCGTGACCAGGTGAAGTGAAGTTTTCTCTTTGCTTAACGGTGTTGGAGAAACCAACTGAATGCACAGAAGTGAATACCATTTCATAACCAAATGTAGTAATGAATGAGTTTAATGCAAGCAGCCACTGTCATGCAAACCAGCACAAAACATTCTAGAAATATTCACATTGCTAATGGTTTGAATGCTTTTTTAAAAAATGTGTTTATTCAATTACTGTGCTTTTTATTTTTAAAAAGGGTTTGTTCTCTACAAATTCTGGCCCTGGGGTATGTGTGGCCCTTGAACAGAGTTGCTTGCATGGACAAAATGTAAACTAACTGTACACTGCCTTCTGTTTTTACCCTGCCCTCTCGGACGTGTAGGAGAAAGTCTGCAGCTGCAAGGTTTGTGTTACACCCTGGTATCTCAATAACTGTTTGATTAAGAAATAAAATGCTGCTGTTTTTGAAAAGCAATATTAGGTACCATGGTGAGGCCCAGGCCAGTGCGAGTATTGGAGCACGAGCTTCTTTGGCAGGCAGACAGTCTCTTTATATTCACACAGAGGCCCTAAATGTGTGTTGGCGTGCGTGTGTGTTGGTGTGTGTTGGTGTGTGTATTGTGTGTGTGTGTGTTGGTGTGTGTATTGTGTGTGTGTGTATTGTGCGTGCGTGTGTGTGTGTATTGTGCGTGTGTTGGTGTGTGTGTGTGTTGGTGTGTGTGTGTGTGTGTGTGTGTGTGTGTGTGTATTGTGTGTGTGTGTGTGTGTGTGTGTGTGTGTGTGTGTGTGCGCGTGGGATTGCACTTGATTGCATCAGGGTTTTAATCTAAGCCACTGCGCCAACATGAGTTTAAAAACATCTGTTTGGTTCTGGTGGCATGTCCCGTACTGTAGGACAATGACAGATACCCAGAACTGGATTGGCTGAGACAGTCCTTGAGGTTTAAAACCCTCTGGACTTCAAAGCGGAGAGATACAAATGATTTCCACTGGCATTCACTTACAAAGCAGAGCTCTCCAGCCTCCCAGGCACACTGACCGTTCACACCGGGGCGGGACGAGGGGAATGGGGGTCACAGAGGCAGACTGCCTGGTGCGCTGCACACATTTAATACAAATAAATAAAGAAAATGCATAAATCTTGTCAATGTTTGTTTGAAAGGCTCAGCGGCATTAAATCCTCTGGAGATCTCATTGTTATCTGTTTGCGCTTGGGTTATTTCTTATGCTGTTTATTAAAAGTAATTACAAGCTGTTTGGAGATCTATACCAAGTGCATTCAGGGGAGCTCCCTCAAAGATGTAGGAACAGAATGTGAAAAAGACGACACTGTGTGTGTGTCAGTGTGCGTGTGTGTGTGTCTCTCTGTGTGTGTGTGTGCGCGTGTGTGTGTGTGTGCGTGCGTGTGTGTGTGTGTCAGTGTGCGTGTGTGTGTGTGTGTGTGTGGTTTTATACAGCACAGGTTTATAATTAAATTTCACTTCAGTGTTAGGTTACAAGCTACTGAGCAAGGGTGCTTCCAAGAGCAGAATGAAGGGGAAGTGACAGCCGTTGTGGTGGTTTGTTTTTTTAAGGTTTTATTGTATGTTCATTTTGTCAGTCCGGTAGGATTGACGGGGCATGTTTTCAGTATTGTGGATGCTGTTGAATGGTTTTGAGGGAGTGGGGTGGCAGTGTCAGTAATGCTAAGGGCAAAGAGAGCTCGCACACTCACCCGCTGACCTTGGGGGCAAGCCACTTGACCTCCGTGTGCCGAACCCCTCCTAGTTCAGGATGGAGGAGCTGAATCCACAGGCCGTGCCCCTGTCTCCTCTTAATGGAGTTGTTCTGATTTCAAATCATGAAAAACTGAGAAGAAAAAGCAAAGCAATAGAACTTAAGTTTACTTTGTTTAAATCGTAGTACAAAGAGAGCAGACATTAATAAATATCATACATAAGTCTGTTAATTCATTGTTAATTGTCTATTTATCTAGCTATGATTTTTAAATGTTATTTATAATATCTGCATATTTTTACTGACTTATTGTAACTGTATTGTTGGAAATACCTCAATGAAAAGCTACTGTAGTAAGTATACAGCTCAGTATATCATTGCTGGTATACTAAGTATAGCTGTAAGTGTACACTTGTTGTACTCATTGAGGTCTTGTATAAACTTGCTACACTGCCATGCTATTTCAACATGCCTAATGTGCTGTATTCAAGGAGACTGCGGCTTGCAATCTGCTCCAGCTATTCCCTTAAACTGCATGTGGACACTGAAGAGAGGGAAGTGAAAATGATGGCATTACAGCCACATGTCTAGAGCAGGCAGCTTCCAAGTGGAGTTGGGCTTGGCATTCCTTCAGCTTGCCTTGCTAGCAGCTGGACTTCATTAAGCTGTGGTGTTAATTACTGGGAGACTGGGTTCTGCGTGCATGTGGAAACACTTGGGGTAATGCGGAAAGGGTCACCTTGAAATTGATCGTTTAGCACCAGAGAGAGAGAGGAGAGACTGGGAGTGAAGATTCCCTTGCACAACACTGCAGTGCACGTGCAGCGTTACTACAATACAGTGAGGGACTGTATGCTGCAGCATGTTACAGGTCACAGTAACACAGCAAAGCAGTACACTGCAGTGCTATCACAAAAGGGATTGACCACTGCAATGTTACTGCGTCCATTCTGTTAGGGTGCTCTCTTTATTTATGATTTCGAAAGCACATTGAGAAGGAGATCGTATTTCCTGACAGCGCTGTGCAGCCCACCCTGGCTTTTTACACCTGGATTGTGAGCATTATCTTAATGAAAACAGAACATTCGTTTACATGGAGCTACGATCCTACACTACACAAGTGTATCGCTTGTTTGCTTGTTTAGTTAAACAAAAGCACTCTAGAAATAGGATGTACCGTTTGAAGGCCTTGCTCGGTTTATTTGTGTGCTGATCATTAGTAGACAGCGAGGGAAGGGAAGCAGGAGAAAAAAAATATGAGGTTGTTACTTTCTACTCCTTAATTCCCCATCAGGAGTACTGTGTGTATTTTCTGCACAAAATCAATGCATTCCGATTGGGTAATTTCCCATGGTGCCCCAGTCCGAGTGCTCTGTGCCGGGAGAGGTGACATATTCGGTCATGGCAGTCTGAACTTTTTTTTTTTCTTTTTAGCATGCACAAGAATTTGTTGGAATTTCACATCCTTCCCAGGTTTTTGTGAAAACACTAATTTGTGAATGCGCCAATCTGCTAATGGCGGATGCCGGGGTCTGCAATCCCACCTACGTTTTCGGTGCTCGTTATGGCGTGGTGTGTGCCGTTAATAATGCATCTGTGAAACTCAGCTGTGAGGGAGCCAAGTAATTATCCCACCATAGCTCTCCCCGCTCCAGTGTCATCGCAACTGGGGCTTCATTAAAAGTCCTAACAGTAGAGATGTTGTGTAGTGCTGCCTGTATGTATTTTTGCATGTAAATTCTCAGCCTTGCCATGGCTCAGAGGTAATTTGACTTCTTGAATCCGAGGAGCCCCTGTGATTTCCCTTCCTGCTCAGCCCCCCTCGCTGCAGAACCAGCTGAACATCCCCCGAAGAACAAAAGGGTTCTCTGAAGCTATGAAGCATAGATTCAGCAGCTTCTGATAGCCAGATAAAAAAAAATCAAAGAAGTGCTCTGCTGAATGCATTAATGCAGAGCAAAACATACCCAGCCAGACATGAAATCTTTGCAGGGATTTTGGTATTTAAAAGTGATTCTTTGATCAGTACTTAACGCTGTAGAATTATCTCTTGAGCGGAGGAGTGTTGGACTAGTTGTCTAGATTAACATGGTTTTCCTTCGTTTCCTTTGATCGGATAGTGTTCCCCTTTTTCCTTTTCCTTTAGTTTTGTAGTCAGACGTTGGTCTCCCTGTAGATCTAGCCTTCTTTAGGAGCGGCCGTGTGGAACTGTCCAATCTGATTGTGAGGAGGTGTCACCATTATACATCGTATACACCGCGGGCTAGCACTTCGGTGCTTGGACTGCCGCGTTGAGGGCATTTTCAGCTTCATATAAACACAGTATAGATGTTTTCCTGTTTGTTTAACAGGGTTGAGGCTGGGTGTGAACCGGCAACCTTGCACACCGCAAGCAAGTGTCTAAAGCACAGTGCAAAAGAGCCGGGCTCGGCTAGGCTCCTCCTCTCCCCTCCCCTCCTCTCTCTTCTCCTCTCCTCTCCTCTGGACAGCCTGCCCGTTACATTTGCACATGGTGCTTCTTGCATTCTGCTACTGTACTGTGTGTCCCTACAATTGCTAAACCTGCTCTGTAGTCAAAATTAAGCAAAAACGCAGGCTTTCTGTAGCTTTTATGTTGCGACTATTTGTTTAAAAAAAAAAAAAAAAATGTATGTACCTGTGTTTTATTTTCTCCTGATTAGTTATTTTAAAAGCAGGACATGTCACAGTAGTTCATTTTAATTGCTGCTTCATTATTTGCCGTTGCGCCTGGCTGGGTGCACTTATTAACGCTTGTTAAGGTTACTACATTTTTTTACACAATTGAAATTGTTGCACCGACTTCAAGCTGCGGGTGTTGCGCTTCTCCCGGAATTCAGTTTGGTTTGAAAACACAGGCAGCATTCTTTTTTCCTTTCTGTTCTGCATCCACTCTGTGTTTGTAGAGTTGTGCAGGATGATGTGTGGCTCAGTGGTTAAAGCTGGTGACAGACCCCCAAGGTGCTGGCGACTGTCTTTCTAGCCATGTAGATTTAGGAGCCACATTTAAAGGACATTTTAATGAGGACATCTCACTCTTATAAGCAACTTGAGAACTGTCTCCTATAAATGGATACAGTAGTCTCTGTGTATAGGAACACCTCCTAAGAGAACACTTTGCCTAAGAGAACA
Source organism: Acipenser ruthenus (assembly GCF_902713425.1). Classification (NCBI taxonomy): domain Eukaryota; kingdom Metazoa; phylum Chordata; class Actinopteri; order Acipenseriformes; family Acipenseridae; genus Acipenser; species Acipenser ruthenus. Next base: position 32,195,031 of record NC_081208.1, read on the forward strand.
CCCTTGTGGTGAAACAGATTTTTCCCATTGTAAATGTTCCGCCTAAAGGAACAGGAACTTCGCTTAAAAGAACACCTTTTTGGCACCGCTAGCGATTCGTTCACACCTGATACAGTACTGTTTTGTAACCTGATAACTCATTATCATCAAACTTCAATTCAAATGGTTTATTCAGTCTTTTCAAATGTGACTTGTCATTGCGAGAGTGTCTTGAGGCACACTGATTGGTTTATTAAATCTTTCCAGAACCGCAGTTGTACCATTGCCTTGTTTTGTATTCTGATTTCCACGAGTGCATCTCATCGCTACAAAACAGCATGTAAACAAATGGCAAAATGAGCCGCTGTTTCTCTTGCTACAAAAAGTTTGTTTGAGCTCCTGAAAAAAACCTGAATCAGACACAAGTCGCTGAGCAATTTGGTGTTTCCCATTCTGGTGAGTTGCTTCACCATTCTGTTGAATCATTTTGTCTTGAATATTGCTCCTGTACAGGTAATCATAATTAATCTGGAGCTACTGCTGCATTTTTTAATGTGTGTAGGGGTGCTGTGTTAAATTAGTTTGATAGTTTATTAACGTTAGTTTGTCTGTTACTTTATTATTATAGTTCATTAACATACACTTACCTATTGCTTTGCTCTTACTTATTCTGTTCATTTCATACGTTGATGCACGTGCATCATGACAAGTAATAAAATATTTATTTATTTATTGATGATATTGTGCCTGGTGGCTAACTTAGAGGACACTTCAGCTATGAGAACACTTTGCTTGCTTCCTGAGGGGTGCTCTCTTAGCCGGAGACGACTGTAATTCAGTATTGCTGCCTACAAGGTTGCTGTGAATGCTGTGTTTTGTTACAGAAAGCAATGCAGATGTAAAATAAAAACAGTATCTGGAGTTAGCAGTATGGAGAGCCTGCTTAACACTGGCTGTGCAAGAAGGTTGCTGCCCCTTAATAACACTGGGTTTGAAACAAACGAAGACGTGGTGGCTGTGAATTCTAAGCAGGGGGAGGGGGAGGAAGGGGAGGGGGTGCTCCACCTGCTGTGTGCTTTGGTTCGCCGTTTTGTATCTTTTCTAGTTTTAAAAAACAGCAAGAAGAAAAAGTGTTTGAATATTGTGCTATGAAGGGAACGGTCCTACCGTGCAGCAGTTGGGATATTCGAGGAGAGTCTCCTGTGAGATCGCCTGGCTCCCGTGCTGCCATCGGAGCGCCACATTCCCAGACAGCTGGTCTCTCAGCATGGGCTGTGCATGCGGCTAGGATGCCTGCGCTCGGCAGAGAGCAGGTAATGCTCTAATTTCCCCTGTGCAGATGCAGCCAGGAATATCTTAATTTATTATTGGTGTGCTGGCATGCTATAGAGAGTGGGTAGGGGGGGGAGTTGCTGGCTGTGCAGCCTTGCAGAACTATTCGCTACAAAAAGAGCTATTGGGTGCCTGACTTCTCCTGAACCTGCTCTAATGTAATCATTGTTATTTGTGGTATTGAGCGAGAGGGGTGAGCTGATCTTAATTATGTGAGTAGGAATAAAAAAAAGAGAGACAATCTTCTGCCTGATAAAGTGTGCAGTTTGAACAGGCAATACAACACAGCCAGTGTTGCCAGCTTTCTGTTGCCATTCGTAGAGGGAGCCCAGGCTCTAGCGGTTCTGCCCAGGCAGGATGATCTAACTAGAACTGTATTGATTTTGTAGTTCGGGTTCGTAACTCGGTATGCAGAGGCGCGGATTAAAGTAAATGCCGGGTCCTCCCTCCACCTCTTCTTATTGATGAACCTGTACCCTTTATCATTTCGTTATTCAGGTATTGTGTTTGAAAATGGGTTTCCCCAAGCAAGCAAGAAACCGAATTGAGAAATGCACGTTCATTGTGTGCGTCCCAAGACACTTCCTGATTCCCACGTTACAATCAGCTGATTTGTGCTGTTTAATTCTCTGCACAAGCATGCAGTGCACACGTTGCCATAGAAAAAACACTCCCATAATCATCATGAATTATCACTGCATTAGAGTAACTGGGTGCAAAAGAATGCTTGTACTACACTTTACTGCAGTTGGATATTTTTGCATGGTAGGTGTAGTACTAAGAAAAACAAAATAAAAAAAACGACTTGCTGTAAATTAGTGTTCATCGTTAAAGTAGAAACTTCACTGGAGTCATCCCTACAGTCTGTTGAGAAACGCTTTGCGAATGGTGTCGTTTTTCAAGATCCTAACAGTGTTGTATTTGTATTACCAGACAAGATTACCAAGAAAAAAAGTGTGTGTCCAGGTACATTTTTTTTTTATCTAGGCTTTCAAGTTTCTGCAGCTACACTTTGCTACATACTGTGCCATTGATACTGCAGATGGTGCTTTCTGAAGTTTATACTTTTTCAAATATTGCTTCGATTCTGCTTACAGCTTAACATGTTGCAGCCAGGAGTTGTCTAATACCATCCATGCAGAGAGCCTTGTTGAGAAATGGTCAGAACTGATGGGGTCTGTACAGCAGTACTGCATGTGGTCTAAAGGGATTCTGAGCTGCTTCTCTGGCTAGCTGGCAGCATCTGAAGACAGTCGTGAATAATAAAGGGCTAAAGAGTTAAGTTAAGCCCTGGTCTGCCAAAGCCTTCACATAACTTTTCCTTTTATTCAGTATAATGTAATGCATCTCACAGATTTGCGCATTCCTTCTCCTCCCTGGTGCTCACAGCTACCTGATTGAGAGGTGAAATCTTTAGAATTTGATTTTGACTTGATGTGACCCCTTTCTGCCCATCAATCTCGACTGACAGACATTGACAGTATTGGTTTCGTACCTAAACTTCAGACAAACTGCTTTCCCATCTATAATTCCCCAACAGCGATATTTTATATCCGTACATGGCCTCCTCATTACGTGTTCAACAAGGTGTCTTTGGACATTAAATAATTCAGCCTTGGACGTGCTGGGAATGCTTTAAGCGTTTGACTCTTCTGATTGTCTTTGCTTGAGAACAGGCTGCTGTTCCCCCTCAGCAGCCGAAGCTGCTGTGATGTTTAAGAGTGAGGACGTCGGAACACAGACGCACGGCTTGCTTTGTAGATCTGTTGTGCATCACACACAGGTTCATTTTGAAGGCCATTCAATCTTTTTTTAACCTGTTGGTGTTCTTACTCTGAACATGGTGCAGTGGATTGAAAAAGACGGCATAATTATAACGAATCTCTTAACCGTCCAGTCATAATAGGTGTTTTAATGCACTTCCATATTTCAACGTTCAAATAATGCTTTTTCTCCTAAATGAAAGCCATCTAATTAAAAGGATTGTAATTTAATGACAAAAGGAATTCTAATGTCAGAAGTCCATTACAGATCATGCATGTGATGTTCTTGCTGCAGTGGATTTTTGTTTCACTGTTACAGTACGTGCTGTGTGCTCACGACTGCCATGCAAATTCAGACATAAGAAATGTAAGCCTGGCTTTTCTCTGCTTTCTCAGAGGAGCGTCTCGTGGCTCAATCGGCATTCACATCTTGTGCTTGTGCACATTACAGTCATTTCCACCCACTCTACTTTCTGCTCAACTTAAGGTGAAATATGCGTTTTAGTGTGAGAAATGAAAATGAGAAATGACAGGACAGATATGATCTACATCTCAAAGGGGTCCTGCCATGATTGCCTCACTCCGAGGACTTGTGTTCAGTACAGGAGACTACAGCCTTGCACATGCATAGACAGGTAGGCTACAGACTGAAGCCTGCGATCAACATTATTCTGGAAGCACCCCAGTCTGCAGATTCTGATCAATGATGAAGCATTATTATTATTATTATTATTATTATTATTATTATTTATTTCTTAGCAGACGCCCTTATCCAGGGCGACTTACAATCGTAAGCAAATACATTTCAAGTGTTACAATACAGGAGTCCAATACATTATTAATCGGAAGGAATATGCTGGGAAAGCCATATGTAAATGGATCATTTAGACAGTCAAACCTCCATCTAAACTAGGGGCAGGGTGGTCTTCATATCTACAATAGGTGATTTTAACATGGGCATGTACTATACACAGGGTTTCTTAGTGTTTAACATGGGCATGTACTATATACAGGGTTTCATTAGTGCAGTCACTATATTGTAGACAGATCCATCCATACATGTGGTCAACAAATAGTATACAATACCATTAAAGCCTTCCACAATGGATTAGGAAGCCCAATTGATAGGTAACTGAAGAGTGTGTGTGTGTGTGTGTGTGTGTGTGTGTGTGTATATAATTACTATTGCATCTTGGTAGTTGCAGCTATTGAAATGAAAAATTGCCAGTGGCAGATACAATCCTTGAAAAGTTAGTAGAGGTTTCTAAATCCTATTTAAAGGATATTGGAAAGGGAGAGGATTGCAATTTATCAGACAAGACAACAAAGTGTATCTGGAAATGAAAATATGATTTCATTTGGACACTTCATTGAGGGACAGGCCGCTCCCCAGCGTGCAGGGAGGAACACTCACTTCAACACCGTTCCATCAAACTGAATCTCACACTGCACTTTCTACAGATGAACCGCATCAGGAGGATTCTGGAAAAAAAGATTAGCGCTCACCTACGAAGCAATATTTAAATTAGAGCTGCTAATGGAGGGCTGTGGAAACTGTTAATTCTGCTTTCCTCTGTGGAATTGAGAATTCAGGATTCTTCATAAAGAAACCAAGAAAGAAACCCTCCCGGAGCTCCAAGTGATTCTGTTTCCCACTCTCGGCTGGCTTTGTGTTGCAATTTCAGTAAGTGTTATAAATGTTAGTTTAAGCATTTGAATCATCTTCTCCCACAATAATACTGTTTTATTGCTGTGTTCCTATTAGGGAGTTAATGTTTGCTTCTGATGGCGTGTAATTGTGCTCTGTTTTTTTTTTTTCTCTCTGTTCCCAATTGCCCAATCAGCGGCACAAGGGACAAGAAATAAATAGCCCTAATGCTATTTTAATTACAGAAAACATAATGTGCCAAGCCCACACAACTTTACCTTAAGTAACTTTTTTCCTCTGATAGAACTGGAAGAGGTTAGCATTCAAAGCCTGGGATTAATGGACGGCTTGTGCCTCTTGCAGGGAGCAAAGGAAGAAGCAGCTAATTCAGGACAAGCCCAACACAACAACATCACTCATGCTAGCGCTGCGTGGTGGCTTCTCAAGAACATATTCTCACACATCTACTTCTCTGCCACTAAAACAAGTACCGACAATTTCAAACTGTTTTTTATTTTTAATGGAGTACAGAAGTAAGTGTGCGAGTAGTATGTTCATGTTATGATTATTTTGCACCTTATTAAATTATTTTTATTTATTTATTCTGTTTTGTTTGCACGTGGTTTTCTTTGTTTTATCTTGAAACTGTGCCATTTACATTTCCTTGACTGAAAACCCCAAAAGTGTGGCTGCAGAGGATGAAGTCCAGTTGCCTGCCCCCAGCCCCTGCTCCTTAGATTCTTGGTGAAGGTTTTGTGACCACAAAGGATGAAGTCCAGTTGCCTGCCCCCAGCCTCTGCTTGTCAGAGATTCTTGGTTTTGGCTCCTCCAGCAGCACTGCACCTCTCTGCATGTGCTGTGACAGCTTGGCAGGATCTCAAACCCGTAGTCTTCGGGTCTGGAGATGAGTTTATAAGCCAGTATTGATTTTACATCACTGTTTCAGGCAGAGTGGCAGGTTCTGTCTTCTATGAAAGTACAGTTAGCTCTTAGTCTATAAGACTAGAATAGACGGGTGTGCCAGCGCTGATCAGGATATTGGATAGTAGCTCCACCCTGATTTGGTGTTTTATTGGGGTGTTTGCCAGAGCAGTGTTGGCATGTCTGGCGCTTGCTTCATGTCTGCATACCCCCCTATATTAAGCACATGGCAGTTTCCTATCCTGAAGTGTAGGGAACTGTTCTCCAACTCTGATGTAACTCTGTACAAGGTTTCATTGCCCTTTGCAAAGAATAAATGACATTGAATCCTGGAAGAACGATTATTATTTTATCACACACACCTCATGAGAGCTAGTTAAAGCCGAGTATCCCCCTGTGTGCTTGACATTCGCCAACATGTTAAGTGCCCTCTTCCTGTAATTAATTTGAAAATGTATTTGTACCTAAAGCTATAGAAATAAAGAGAAGGGGAGAGAGGTGCTCCCTGTGCAAGTTTCTAGCCAGGGAAACTACATCAAAGACTTTTTAAAACTTTTTATGGTCAGCATCGCGACGGTTCATGAAGCATACAAGTATTTGGACTATATCAAAAGCTGTCATAATGCAACAGCTGTGAAATATTAAGTAACAGAAAGAAAAGCCGTGGCTTTGCTGACTCTGCAAGTGTAGTTTTAACCAGGAGCGTCCCTTTTTTCTTTCTTCATGCAGGAATTGTTGTTATTTTTACACAGCGGTATGTGCTAGCTAGGTGAACACTGCCTGGGTTTCAAACATTAGATGATGTAATGGGCTCTTGCTAATTTGCTAATGAGGTCGGGACGTGCAATGCAGTGCTCCTGCCACTGGGCTGGTATCTGTAAGAAGCTGGGAAGTGTCTGAAATGCCAATCAGATCAATATGTCTGGCAAAGCCGAGGAGCAGAAAGGAAGCAGGCTTCAGAACGGATGGAATGCAATGTGGAACCAAACCCAGCCTCCTTAATGGAAGAGTCATGTAATATAAGCTAATCCTGAATGTGGAATTTAAGTAATAATCATGCTTTTAATCAACCTTTTCCTGGCCGTACTAAGATTAGTTGTGTAAACCACACTGTCCACAAGTAGAACCCTTCTCTATTGCAAAACCAAGTCTAATATACAGGGCTTCAGCCTGGTAAATCCACACAGTATCCTCAAGTACCCCTGCAGGTCAGTTTGTTTGGTTTTAAATTCCCTGATTTACGCAGAGTCGTCAGTAAAGGCAATCCAGATCTGCAGGAAAATATGCAAAAAAACTGCAGAAATGTTAGGAAGATCTCTGCAGTGTTCTGCGGAGCATCTTATGTATTTAGTATTCTTATTAATAATGCCTCATACAAACGTAAGGTTATATATTTCAGGTCACTTTAGCAGTCTGTTTATGATAATCATGAATACAATGTAGCTGCAGAATACGACAGATCTGTGGAAGACTGCGAATTCTGCGGGAGCCTGCGAATTTCCGAGGAATTCCGCTCTTCTCAGATTTGGACTGCCTCCAGTTATCAGCGTAGCTTCATACTGTTCCCATCCCCAGTGCTGTCTTATGTGCTCTGGAAACCAGAGCGGAGCTGTTTGTGTTCTGGAAGGACGCAGAGGAGGCGCAAGTAGGGTTGATCATCACGATAGCAAAGGTGTTCAATTAAATCAGGTTTGGAAAATGCTGCATTGAAAAGCTCCTCCTGGTCCTCAAGTCGTTTTCAGAGCATTATAGCTTTTAATTAAGAAATGTCAGAGGAAATTACACAATCCGGAAACATCCTCCGGTGATCTGAAATGAATTGCTTAACTGCTTTTTCACACCTCCTCTTCTTTCTGGGGAGCAGGGCTTGGCTGTGAAAGGAGGTAGTTACTTTCCCTTCGTTCTTTCATTCCTAACTAATAACGAGAGACAGGTGATACCTTGTTAATGATTTCCTGGACTTTTTGAGGTGCTTGGCTATCAGCGCTCCTCTCGCGCACGCGTTTAATAGGGGCTCTGAGAGGAGCTGCGTGGTTTGGGAGGGTAGGGCAGGCAGGCAGGCTGTATGAATGACAGGGCTGAGGTCAAGATCATCACTCTAATGTACCCTATTAGCCGCGCCTGGTGTATTCTTTTTTCTCTTCCTGACAAGGTGTTAAAATCTTCACTGCGCTCCTCTGCTGGCACGTTCAGAGCGGCATCAAGTTTTGGTAGAAGATTAAAATGTTATTTTGCTAATTTAAGCACATAGCTGCTCAGTGAATTCCTGCACTCAAGTGAGAAAGTGTTTAGAACAGCCTCTCTCTCTCTCTATCTGTCTATCTGTCTCTCGCTCTCTCTCTATTTATTTATTTATTTATCTATCTGTCTCGCTCTCTCTCTGTCTCTATCTCTCTCGCTCTCTGTCTGTCTGTCTCTCTCGCTCTCTCTGTCTCTCTCGCTCTCTATCTGTCTCTTGCTCTGTCTATTTATTTATCTATCTGTCTAGCTCTCTCTCTATCTATCTGTCTCTCTCTCGCTCTCTCTATCTGTCTCTCTAAAATTAAATTACAAATTCAAAAAATGCTTTATTGGCATGACAAAATGGAATTGAGTTTTGCCAAAGCAATTCAACAATGAACATTATCACGAAACAACCCAGACAATACAATACAACAACAACCCTCCCATTTCCCTCCCTCCCTCCCTCCCTCTCTGTATTTACAGTGGACATGGGTGCGCATGAGTGCCTGGTCCCCGTGCTCCAGGGTGTCTACACCAGGGTCTGTCTCTCTGTCTCTCTGTCTCTCTGTCTCTCTCTCTCTCTCTCTCTCTCTCTCTCGCTTTGTATTTATTTTTGGGATGGGGGGGTGGGGGTGGCTGGAGTGTATCGCAGGGTGCTGATGAACGCCTGTGAGCTGTGGAGTGTAGCGCAGGGTGCTGATGAACGCCTGGGAGCTGTGGAGTGTAGCGCAGGGTGCTGATGAACGCCTGGGAGCTGTGGAGTGTAGCGCAGGGTGCTGATGAACGCCTGGGAGCTGTGGAGTGTAGCGCAGGGTGCTGATGAACGCCTGGGAGCTGTGGAGTGTTGCGCAGGGTGCTGATGAACGCCTGGGAGCTGTGGAGTGTAGCGCAGGGTGCTGATGAACGCCTGGGAGGTGTGGAGTGTAGCGCAGGGTGCTGATGAACGCCTGGGAGCTGTGGAGTGTAGCGCAGGGTGCTGATGAACGCCTGGGAGGTGTGGAGTGTAGCGCAGGGTGCTGATGAACGCCTGGGAGCTGTGGAGTGTAGTGCAGGGTGCTGATGAACGCCTGGGAGGTGTGGAGTGTAGCGCAGGGTGCTGATGAACGCCTGGGAGCTGTGGAGTGTAGCGCAGGGTGCTGATGAACGCCTGGGAGCTGTGGAGTGTAGCGCAGGGTGCTGATGAACGCCTGGGAGCTGTGGAGCTTTATGCTCAGAGAAAGGGATGGAAAAAGATAAGCAGCACAACTACTCGAGGCACAAACCTCCCTCCCTCCAATCATGAAATGAGCTTCGGGCTATAGGATCCCGCGAAGTATCCTGGGTTCACCTTGCTGTCATATGCAAAGTTTTCCTGTGTTTTGTATATATAAATATATACTGTATTTTGTTCTGTTTGTCTTGTGGTTTGAATTTCGCTGGAGGGATTTCATATCTGAGAGCGTGGTTATTCATGCCTCAGGGGGGCACACAGGCCATTCTCTAAGAACTGTACCGATTTCTATTTGGTGATTGTACATCCCACTCTCCGAGTCCCTCTGGGGAGAGCTGTTCAGTTGATCTGGATACCTCTTTATTTGTGTTGATGTCTGTAGCAGCAGATCGTGTTTAACTCTTTTGTTAGTTACAGTAGGACTTGCTTCCAGATTTTTGCAGTGGGTAAAAACCTTTAGGAAGTACATGAATGCTTAAGAATGCATAAGAGGCTCCCGGTTCTGTGTCAATGTGTCAGTTTAACTACACAGAGCACTGTCACACAGACAGGGTTTACTCTTCTGTTTCTTATCTTGCCTCCTTTCCTTGAGGCTGTGTTATTTCCCCTATGTGTAGCCCCTTTGATGTAACATTATGTAAAGGAGGCATTAAAAAGACACACACTAACTAGAAGGATGATGTTGATTATGTATTTGGCAAGCAAATATCAATCTCCCGGTCATCACAATTGCATGGTGGGCTCAAGTATTTTTTGACAGCTCTTTTTAGGAATATGAGTGAGTCAGGCAGCCCTGTATGTGTCTCTTACCACTGCAGTGCTGCCTGACTCTGTACAGACCGGCTTCAAGGGTTCCACCCACCTGCTTTTAGATGTAATGCAGAGTAAGCTGCTCTGCCTCTGTTTTTTTCTCCCCCTCTTATTTGCCTCCCACTACATTAATAACCTTTGTCCGTATTGCCAAACCTTTGATTTTCTCCCAGTCTTACCCGCCTCCCTGAAGTTTTTCAGCATTTCTCAGACAGCCTGTTATTAGTCTCCCATTAAAGCTGCTGCTGCACTTCGTTGTGTGTGAGTGTGTGTGTGTGTGTGTGAGTATTAGTCTCAGTATATACATTTTTTAATGTTGTAAAATGCACAAAGGAATAGAGAAGAAAGACACATCCCTGTGATGCGTTTTCTTAAAGGGTTAACGGGTGCATCTCCTGTGAAAATAAAAGGTGGATCTTGATGGAATGAAGGAAGAAAATAAAATTAAAAAATACACTACTAAAAGTGTAGCATGCTTGTCCAGTACCATGCCTATGAGTGCTGTACCTGGTGATGCTCCATGCTGTACCTGGTGATGCTCCATGCTGCCCTCTGCTTTGCTGTGCCTGTGAGTGCTGTACCTGGTGATGATCCATGCTGTACCTGGTGATGCTCCATGCTGCCCTCTGCTTTCCAATGCCTGCGAGTGCTGTACCTGGTGATGCTCCATGCTGCCCTATGCTTTGCTGTGCCTGTGAGTGTTGTACCTGGTGATGCTCCATGCTGCCCTCTGCTTTGCTGTGCTGTTGCTGTAGTATATGTGGCTGTACGCTGTCATGAGGGTTGGCACATGGATCAGGAGCTTTGCTTGCCTGCTTCTATACCCTGAAAGTCAGCACAGTACAGAAAGGGTTACAGAAGCTAAGTCCCGTGCACACACAGTTTTCAGCTAGCTTACAGCAGCTGCGAAGTCGTGCTGATAGATTAAAAGCAGCTCCCAGCCCTGAATGAAGTACATTAGGGCTCCCACTGGGCCAAACGGGGGGAGGCCTGCACAGCTGTCATTTAGGCCAAGTTTCCAACTGCAAGCTAAAGGAGAGCTGGAACTTCCATAAAAAATAAAACAATTGGGCATTTCCAAAGACGGGCGTAATCGTTTACAAGGGATCAAAGGGAGTGGCCTACCTTCAAACAAGCTCCCTAGAAACCGTGTGGCTGGGACAGATGCATGCCTTTACCTACATCTTTTCATATTTTATTCTTATTTGAAGTTGTCGATACAGAGTAGATCCTAACTGGTTTATATAAAGGCACCTTCATTTGTTGCAGTTGAAGTAAATTCAAAGTGTAGCAAGGGAGTTTTAGACTTGATTAACAGCTGCAGTACCTTACATTTCTGTCTTATAGCAAAATGACAAAATCCTAATAGAGGCACAAAAGCACGATATAACTGCTGGAAAATGCTTACAAATTATTGGACGGTAATGGGTTAAAATATAATGCGGTGCAATCTATATTAGACAACATCGCTACTTCTTTTTAAATATTTGTTTACAGACTGTTTAATAAATAAATAAAAAATCACCCAGGAACATACGTCTACATTTCAAATGTTGCACATAAGCAGGAACCACATTGCAGTTTATTCATTTGAAACAGAGAAGAAGGTCTCCCCCAGCCCATGCAATTACATTAAAGCTGACAGATGTATATTGTCTTACCTAAAGTATGATCCTTTTCTGAGTTGCAGGATATACATCCGTTTCAACAATAGCAGTAATTTTATTTTTTGTTCTTTCTTGGTGTTAATGATGGCTGGCAGGTATGCTAATTGGTCCGACAGTAAAGAGAAAAGGAGTCCTTTATCTCTGCCCAGCCTCCGAGAGCTCCCAGGGTAGCCCTGCCTCCAACTGTTTTCTATAACAAGGGTGGAAAGTTTGCACAGTACCAGTCCACAAGGAAATACTCCTTTCAAGCCCCGGCAATGTCATTAATGCTATAGATCTGGAAGAGGAGATTTTAGGTTATTTGATTCTTGCTTTTCCCCTAATCTCTCGATGGGGCGTCAGTGTGAAGTCATTGCGTCAGTGTGAGGTCGTTTGCTCCAGTATGAGGTTGTTGCGTCAGTGTGAGGTTGTTGCGTCAGTGTGAGGTTGTTGCGTCAGTGTGAAGTCGTTTGCGCCAGTGTGAGGTCGTTTGCGCCAGTGTGAGGTCGTTTGCGCCAGTGTGAGGTGGTTGCGTCAGTGTGAGGTCATTTGCGTCAGTGTGAGGTCGTTTGCGTCAGTGTGACGTCGTTTGCGTCAGTGTGACGTCGTTTGCGCCAGTGTGAGGTCGTTTGCGCCAGTGTGAGGTCGTTTGCGCCAGTGTGAGGTCGTTTGGTCAGTGAAGTCGTTTGTGTCAGTGTGAGGTTGTTGCGTCAGTGTGAGGTTGTTTGCGTCAGTGTGAAGTCATTGCGCCAGTGTGAGGTCGTTTGCGCCAGTGTGAGGTCGTTTGCGCCAGTGTGAGGTCGTTTGCGCCAGTGTGAGGTTGTTTGCGTCAGTGTGACGTTGTTGCGCCAGTGTGAGGTTGTTTGCGTCAGTGTGACGTTGTTGCGTCAGTGTGAGGTCGTTTGTGTCAGTGTGAGGTTGTTTGCGTCAGTGTGAGGTCGTTTGCGTCAGTGTGACGTTGTTGCGTCAGTGTGAGGTTGTTTGCGTCAGTGTGACGTGGTTGCGTCAGTGTGACGTTGTTGCGTCAGTGTGAGGTCGTTTGCGTCAGTGTGACGTGGTTGCGTCAGTGTGAGGTCGTTTGTGTCAGTGTGAGGTTGTTTGCGTCAGTGTGAGGTCGTTTGCGTCAGTGTGACGTTGTTGCGTCAGTGTGAGGTCGTTTGTGTCAGTGTGAGGTTGTTTGCGTCAGTGTGAGGTCGTTTGCGTCAGTGTGACGTTGTTGCGTCAGTGTGAGGTCGTTTGCGTCAGTGTGACGTTGTTGCGTCAGTGTGAGGTCGTTTGTGTCAGTGTGAGGTCGTTTGTGTCAGTGTGAGGTCGTTTGCATCAGTGTGAGGTCGTTTGTGTCAGTGTGAGGTCGTTTGTGTCAGTGTGAGGTCGTTTGTGTCAGTGTGAGGTCGTTTGTGTCAGTGTGAGGTTGTTGCGTCAGTGTGAGGTTGTTGCGTCAGTGTGAGGTCGTTTGTGTCAGTGTGAGGTCGTTTGTGTCAGTGTGAGGTCGTTTGTGTCAGTGTGAGGTCGTTTGTGTCAGTGTGAGGTTGTTTGCGTCAGTGTGAGGTCGTTTGCGTCAGTGTGACGTTGTTGCGTCAGTGTGAGGTCGTTTGTGTCAGTGTGAGGTCGTTTGTGTCAGTGTGAGGTCGTTTGTGTCAGTGTGAGGTCGTTTGTGTCAGTGTGAGGTTGTTTGCGTCAGTGTGAGGTCGTTTGTGTCAGTGTGAGGTCGTTTGTGTCAGTGTGAGGTCGTTTGTGTCAGTGTGAGGTCGTTTGTGTCAGTGTGAGGTTGTTTGCGTCAGTGTGAGGTCGTTTGCGTCAGTGTGACGTTGTTGCGTCAGTGTGAGGTCGTTTGTGTCAGTGTGAGGTCGTTTGTGTCAGTGTGAGGTCGTTTGTGTCAGTGTGAGGTCGTTTGTGTCAGTGTGAGGTTGTTTGCGTCAGTGTGAGGTCGTTTGTGTCAGTGTGAGGTCGTTTGTGTCAGTGTGAGGTTGTTGCGTCAGTGTGAGGTCGTTTGTGTCAGTGTGAGGTCGTTTGTGTCAGTGTGAGGTCGTTTGTGTCAGTGTGAGGTCGTTTGTGTCAGTGTGAGGTTGTTTGCGTCAGTGTGAGGTCGTTTGCGTCAGTGTGAGGTCGTTTGCGTCAGTGTGACGTTGTTGCGTCAGTGTGACGTTGTTGCGTCAGTGTGAGGTCGTTTGTGTCAGTGTGAGGTCGTTTGTGTCAGTGTGAGGTCGTTTGTGTCAGTGTGAGGTTGTTTGCGTCAGTGTGACGTCGTTTGCGTCAGTGTGAGGTCGTTTGCGTCAGTGTGACGTCGTTTGCGTCAGTGTGACGTGGTTGCGTCAGTGTGACGTTGTTGCGTCAGTGTGAGGTCGTTTGCGTCAGTGTGACGTGGTTGCGTCAGTGTGACGTTGTTGCGTCAGTGTGAGGTCGTTTGCGTCAGTGTGACGTCGTTTGCGTCAGTGTGACGTTGTTGCGTCAGTGTGAGGTCGTTTGCGTCAGTGTGACGTCGTTTGCGTCAGTGTGACGTCGTTGCGTCAGTGTGACGTCGTTGCGTCAGTGTGAGGTCGTTTGCGTCAGTGTGACGTCGTTTGCGTCAGTGTGACGTCGTTGCGTCAGTGTGACGTGGTTGCGTCAGTGTGACGTTGTTGCGTCGCTGCAATATGTTTCTGAGCCCAGTAGCTGCTTCTTTGCCTCGCGCAGTCAATGCATTTGTTATGTACGTCTTCAGTGCATGAAAATATTATTGTTCTAAGTATCAGGCTAAAAACTAGATCTGCTACACCAGCAGACGTGACCCCAAGCCTGTTTTAAAATTAATCTAAGACTTGTGTGCATGTATACATGTGTATGTACATTACCAGGCTTCTATTGCAAAACAAGCCAGCAACGTTCTTCGACCTGGGGGTTGTGCTTTCTGTGTCTGAACTGCTCAGTCTGGTATGCAAGGTGATCCGATATAATATGTATTGGTTATTTCTAAACAGCAAGAGGTTGCTCTTCTGCTTCTTTATTATTATTATTATTATTATTATTATTATTATTATTATTATTACTATTACTATTATTATTGTTTAATGCGGATGAAGAAGAAAGTTGAATTATTATTCTTCGCTGCTGGCTTGTGTTCTGGCCCTGTGTAGCTCTAATACAGCAGCCCTCCTCTCCCTTTTCTTTGTTGTAGTAAAACCAGCCATTGTTCTGTTTTGCACACTGCGCAGAGCCCGGGGAATATGTTTTCTGAGCAGTCATAATATACATGAAAAGAGAGCTGCTGTGCTTGTGTAGCGTCCCTGGATGAATCGGGCACGGCTGTGAGGCCCCATGGTGGAACCAGAGCAGCATTCTTATTCCACTCCATCACCGCATGGAGCAGAGCGGGATGGGCCAGCCAATCGCAAGCCTGACAGTAAGCCTTTTGATTTCGCATGGAAGCCTCTGTCAAGCTGGGCCCAGGGAAGGGGG